>NW_011352500.1:448848-465252 GCF_000735185.1 Notothenia coriiceps
TGTGTGTTGTGTGTGTTGAGGAGAGAGACTGTGTGTGGAGTTCTTGATGAGGAGGACAGGTAGGAAGAGAAACGAAAACGAAGTGCAACGGACAGAAGTAAATAGGGGAAGGAAAACGAGAAGACACGAATAAATAGGAATAACAAGCGTTTGTTTTCTTCCAGAGGCTTTTGGAAGTGCCTCGTTCGTGGTTGTCTTACTCCCCCCGTGTGTGTGTGTGTGTGTGTGTGTGGTGTGTGTGTGTGTGTGTGTGTGTGTGTGTGTGTGTGTGTGTGTGTGTGTGTGTGTGTGTGTGTGTGTGTGTGTGTGTGTGTGTGTGTGTGTGTGTGTGTGTGTGTGTTAGCTTGTCTATATGCGAGCTAGCCTGTCAAAGGAGAAAGGCCCCCAGTGTCCTCTGTAATTTTCATAGGTCAGAACTGACAATGGCCACTTTGATAGAGAAGCTGTGGAGATGTAAATCAGCCAATGGAGGGAGACAAAACAACTGTCCTCCCACTGGCCCCCACACCCTACCCAAAAAAGGGGAATTTAGATTTAAAAGAGTGAGTAAAGGAGAGAGAAAGAGCAAGAAAGACATCCCCTCTGCCTTTATTTTGATGATCCCTTTCAGATTCTCAGGGAGTTGGTGGTGGTAGCAGCGTAGGAGACGGGGGAGCAGTAAAGACTGTGGAGCCAAATTAACTATTTTAGTCTGTCCACCTCATTCCTGGGAACGTTTGGAACATCTTCGCCATTGCCTGGCACCTGGAGTGGGTCGCTGGGAAGCAAGACAATAGCATTGAGGTTGGTGGGTCGTCGGAGCACGGTCCTGCTCGGCTCCAGACGTGGATACGCTCCAGGCCTCCCCTAATCCCATCACTGCAGCAGCCCCGGGGCTGAAAAGACCCTCTGGAGAGGGCGGGAAAGACTCCAGCAGCAGTCACATTAAGAATATGCCTCTGTAGGATATGTAAATAAGCCTATATGAGAACTTCTAATAAAGGATGGGAACATTGAGTGCAAGTATGTGTCCGTAAGTGGATCATGGAAGGAGCAGGCACAAGATGAAGTCGTGAGCAAACTTTGGGAAACAAATTAGAGATGAAACTAACATGCTTACAACTTAATAAGTACAGATTAAAGTCGTAAAGATGCCACGAATAATGGATGTGTGCCCATGTGCCCTGCAGGCCCGGGAGCATGGAATCTACCCAATTTCCTCAGGAGGATGACAAATTGCTTATAAATGTATGACTCTAGTTTAGGACATGAATGGGCTTGAGGGAGGCCCGACAACAGGAGTCGTCGGTTAGCGAGGCATGCTTGCGTATAAGTCTACATACCACAGAGGTTCCACGCAAAAATAGTGTGAAGAAGGGTGGGGGAGATGTTTCACTTGCAAACCTGCCTCCACTAATGGTTGTGGTCATTGAGAATGGTATGTGTTGAGTTTTTTTTTGGGTGAGCGCTGCAGGGCTGTGCGGAAGCCTCAGAGTGTGAATGAGCAGTGAGGCGGTCAGTCAGACAGACAGTGGTCAGAGATAAGCAGATGAAAACCCTGGGGATAGCTGGTGGGAGAGAGATTGATCCATCAAAGTCTGCAGACGCCCTATGTGACATTTGATGCCACACTCATGCAAACAGCACATTGATGGTTAAAGAGTTTGTAAAGCAAAGTGGAACACTGAAAATAAGTCTTTGCAATCATTTAGACAGCAACCTTTCATTTCCTTTTTTTCCCAAGATGTACAGTATAAAAACTTTGATTGACTAATCTTTACTTAACTTGACATAAAATGAATCACCATTGTTGTGATGATACTATTAATAAGAACATATAACATTTATACAAAACATAAAAATGTTTAAATCTTAGTTATTAATTGATGGATTTGTTAATTAAACCTTTCTAACTCAATTTAAGTGAAAGTTTTGAGGAGGAAGCTTCTGTCAACTGTCGATTTTGGTGGGTTTTACAGATTTGACTCTAGCTGAATATTTAGACGGTTCATTATACTTGGAGCATGTTTCATGACTCTCGGGAACATGAAATACACTCAAATCCCAAGTCAAAAATGAAAAAGAAAGAAACCCACATAGATTGGCAATTATTGTACCTGGCAGCAGTGATAGATCACTAGTTGGAGTACTATTAGAGTTAAAACAATATATGTATAGATAGTAATTTGTCTTTTTTTGCACCTGTATTGGTTGGGAGCTTGTCTGTTCACTGTTTGCATGGAATACAGGTTGAGAACCACCGGTAGAAATTGCTATTAGATAACGAACTCCGTTCACCTCCAGTAGGTGCCAAACAGCCTGAGGGTTCAGAGCAGTCAAGTAACAACAACTCCTGGGTATACAGTGCAGCTGACAACAAGTACAGACCCTTTTAGGAAAGGGCAATCTACCTCATTAAAATGTGCATCATGATTGTACTGAGTAATGATTCAGTCATGGAACTGATCTGTAAATGGTACAAACCTCTATAGGGATATCATTTTCAACTATTGATTCCACCTTTATGAGAAAAAAACTTAATGGGCTGCAGTAAAATGTTGATTTCAGCCATTGGGTATTATGACTGACCATTTTGGTCATTTAATGGCTCACATATTCACTCTATGGGACCCTGTAGTTACTCGCTGCTGGCTTGTATCTGCTGTGCGGTGCAGTTTTACTAGGTATGTGAGCCTGGCAATGGGGAGCCGTGTGAGAGAGTTTGCTCAGAGCTCCTGTGCTGTGGGAGCGACACACCAAGGCACAGAGAGCGCTCTGTTCCAGATATATGAAGAAGAGGAGCAGGAAAACGATGGCACTGAGGAGTCATGAAAAAGTGTCTTTGTGTCAGAGGGTTGAAAAACAGCCCATTTAGAGTGGTCTGCCTATTAGCTGAACAAAGACAAGGGTCTGTCTCTGAAATCTGCTGCAAAGACTATTTAGTGTGTACACTGTATCAAGGGACAGCAAACAGGATCTTCTTTTGCGCAGGGCCCTGGCCGTCCCCCATCTTCTTAGAAAAGACTCATCCTTTCTCTGCATTCCTCCTCTGGGCCCAAGATCCTCTCTGGCCCCTTTCTCTCTCCATTCATCTCCTCATCTAAGCCTCTCTGAAAACAGCTTTCCCTGAGCTAAAACTGCAGATAGTTGTGTCTGTAAGTTGCACAAACCCTGCTAACCTAAACGTACTGTAATCTCTTTTGTCTGACTAAACTCTTACGACAGGGCCAGTGGTTGTTATGTCTCCCAGTGACCTCTTCTCTCCATTTTGCTCTCCATCTCTCCTTTCCTCTCTCTTCCATCCAGCTGTAAGTCACTTTAACATCGCTCATGATTCTCCTATCTCCTTATTCCAGCTTGTAGCCATATATGACACTGCTTTCAATTTTTTTTGACGTAGACATGTTGTCTTTGAGGCCTCTAGTCAACATGATTGTTTGGGACACAGCTGTGGCTCCATGCCAGCTTGTTCACCATGGGGCAGTTTAGTCGTGTCTTGTTTATTTGTGCCTATGTGTGAGGCAAAGCAACGTAACTATTCTATCGGGCATGATAGTTATTTTGTAGGCATGTTGGGTGTGTCAAAACTCATTAAGTCACATATTCTAACATGTAGGGCTATAAAAATGGATCACTCTTGCTTGTGAGGTGGTGGCATTAGTATTGTATGTCCTGGTGGTATAAATACAAAAAGAGTTTTGTTAAGTTGCAACTCATTGATTTACCTGAGGCTGGTAATAGTGGGGCTTCCTATTTTGGAGAGGTAATGTGATCTCACCTGTACTGCTGCTCCACACTCCATTGACTCATGGACACCTGCATGGATGATGAACTCCGACCTGTCAATCATTTAGCCACCACTAATGCATCTTAATCTCACTCTGTTCATCAAATGACCTTTGGCTTCTGGCTGTTTTGTCACCATTCTCTTTCCTTTTGTGGTGAGGCAGGATTGTTCCTTTGGGGGTAATTTAACAAACAGCGAGGAACCAAGCTTGTGTGCATGCAGAATGTTTTTTCCTTTGATTACTCTCTTGTTGAGTGGTAAGTAGGTATATTTACATTACCCTCCTTTGTTTGCATCAATGATCCAGCCATATATATATATTTAGCAGGGATATAAAAGGGAGGCAGTAAACGAAATTATTTGGCCTCATTAATTTTTTTTAATGAAAAGCAATGATGTTTTTCTACTAATTTGAAATAATACAGATTTAAAAGCTATGTCCAGGTTAATGTTTTGTATTGTGTGCTCCATTATGATATGTTTACATGACTTAGTGGTCAAAAAGGTCTTTATTTTCCTCATACTGCCGCGAGACTCCCTCTGGAGGGAACTTGGGGATTTTAGGCTTTGCAGACCATTTACATGCACAAAAACCTATATAACACTACACTACAAGAAAGATAAAACCCAAAAAGCACAATAGGGCTTCTTTAAAAACTGCAGACAACTCTGTGACAACAAGGTTGAAAAAATAACTTGATTTGTGCCTCTCAAAGCAATGATAAAGAAGCATACATTCAATGAATAATTTAACCTTTTAACACACAATGAGCAGATCAGATGGAAATAAAAAGCATGGCGTAGTGTGCTGACCAGCTGACCACAGCTGAGATATTCCACCAGCCTTACTCATAAATATTTAGTTGCTCTTTTTATTTTCACTATAACGCCTTAGAGGGAGCTTGCAGTCAGGAAATAATCATCATTAGGTGGCCCACGGTATAGGCAATCAATAGCTCTGCTTCATATTGACACATTTTTAAAAAGTCTCTCGTAACACTTTCTTAGCCTTAACAATTTTCCAGGAATTATGGAGGCACCCCCCACTCTCTCCCCCTCATCTTCATGTTGCCTCAAGAGTCAGACTGTTTTATCGAAAGGTGCTGTTCTGCTCAGTGGTATCTCTAAACCGTACAGTACAATGTGTATCTTTTCAAATTCTAATTTTAAATCCTTGGCAAGCATTTGGAGTAGGAGGAGAAAGCCTACTCCCAGTGTAAGCATTGAGCTGTTTGGCACGGACTCCATCTGCTTGAATGTGTGTAGGACAGTGTAGATGCGTCCAAGGAATGTTGTACCGATGCCATGACCATATTCTAAGGGCTTAGGTCTAGTCTAGACATTGCGTCTTAACAGAAAAGAGGCATGCATATATATCTGCTTTAAGAGACACCTTTTGTGTGCAGTGTCATTTGTGAGGAAAAGCGTAGACAGAAAAGAAGACAATGAACTACAAGAGAATAATTTCAAAAATAAATACAATCAGTGAATCTTGAAGGAACACATCTGAGATAAAGCATGTGCTGGTTTGACTTATTCCTTATGCATTGCTGAGTTCCCTGTATAATGCACTGTCAGGAGATGTCACAACCTGCGCAGAATAATCCATACGGCCTTTCCCCGGTGCCTCTCCTCTGCTCATCTGCCTCTTATTCACCTCAACCTTGCTTCCCATCTTCTGTCTGGATTTATCCATCCCACCCACCCCTGCTTGAGGATGGGGGCCAGAATAATGGGAAGAAGTAGTAGGAGGAACCCAGAGCAAGAGAACGAGAGAAGGTGAGATGGAGAGCATCCTCCTACATTGACCGTAGAGAACATGATGTGCACTTATGTGCTTTGTACTTGGCGGAGCTGCCCTTTATGCTCATAGATTTTCAGATGATGTTGGGAAGGAATCAATGGGACACCGCCAGTACCAGGAATGCAAGTCCATTGGAGGAAAGCTGCAGTAAGATAGTATTGGGAAATAGATTTTTCTCAGTCCGCTCCCCCCTCTCTCTCCACCACAAGCTTTCTCTTCAATACTCGCTGCAATTACTTCACAGTCAACGGAGAGAGATGGAGACTTGGCAGAGTAAATGTGTGTCTATCTTTGTGTGTCTCTGTTCGAGGGGGACCTTGAGGAGTGGGGATTTAAAGTAGGTGCTTGTGTAGGTGCATACGTCCAGGTGTTCACCCTGCATAAGGTATGGACCGTTCATTTAACATTTACCTGTATAACAATGCAAAAATCCACCAGAAACCACAAATTCCATACTTGTGCAGGCATGTGGAAACGAATGGACACACACACACACACACACACACACACACACACACACACACACACACACACACACACACACACACACACACACACACACATCCTTGTGTTTTATCCCCTCAGGAATCTGGAGGAAGGTGTCAGGTCTGTCTCTGGTCTATCTCTGGCTCTGCGCACAAGCTTCCCTCTCCTCCCTCTCTGTCTCTCCCTCTTTCCCTCCATCTCTCCTCCTCCTCCTCCTCCTCCTCCTCCTTCTCCTCCTCCAGGCTTCACTATAATCTCTCTCCTTCCTCTCTCTGTCTCCCCCTCCACTTCTGTTGGCCTCTCCATCTCGTCTCTCCTACTAATTTCTCTCACCCTCTCATTCTCTGCCTCTCTTTTCTCCTCCCCCAGACCTCTCTATCTTCACTCTCCCCCCTCGTCTTTTTTCGCATCTGCCTCTCATTCCCCCCCCCCTTCTCTCTTTTTCCCTCTCCTGTCCTCCTCCAGGTCTCTCTATCTTCCCTCCCTGCCTCTAATTCTCCCAGCCTCTCTTGCTCCCTGCATGCGCGCTTCACTCTGCAACAATAAATTACGCACAAACTCAATGTACATCTCTTTGTTCTCCCCGCCAGATAATTCAATTCATTTTAGCCAGGCTCTGCATTCTGAATGATGAATGCATTGACTAGGCAATTAAACAGGGCTATGCATTAGAGCGCTCCTAGTGAGCTCCCATACATGGACTGCATACTTTCTTGGACCAATATTCAAACACTGCCATTCGTTTCTGCGGAGAAAATTAATTCACACATTTTCACATGTCCTTTCCTCATTATGAAATAACATAGCCTCCTGTTTTCACCTATTTTCGCACATTCATGGATATTCTGAGTGTCAAAGTAAATGCAGGAACCTATTTAGGGGTTTTCTCATTCCAAAACCTGAAAAAAGCGGGGAAATATATGGAAAATGAGAAGCATGGATGATAATATTGGTGCCTCCATCCTACAGTGAGGCAGATGGAGGACTGTCTGCAAACCATTTGGGGTTTACGGCACTTTACGGAGAGGTGTCCTTCAAGAGGTGACCCTGCAGTCCTTGGAGCCATTGGCGGGCGGTTTCTCCTCTGTCCTCCATCTTCCTCTCTGCCTGTGGCTTCCTGTGGTGTGATTAATGTTTGCTCAACAACATCCTGTCTGCATACCCTCACACTTCGCTGTCAAGACGTGAGGGTAGTGTCAGTCAGCCGTCGGGGACTGGATTAAAGGCATAGGGTGATGTTGGTGGGCCAGAAAGGCTCGTGCCCAGGTAAGGTGCCCTGTGAATGTTTGGTAATCGGAGCACTCTGGGGCCCCAGTTGGAGTGATACGTCAAGATAGCGATCAAGACCAAGGGCAGAGTAAAGAAGAGATAATGGGGGAACCTGAGAGGAGAAGGTGACCAGAGGTCTGGGAATCTTCGTTTCCTTCTTTAAGCGGAGAAGAAAGAGAGATTTACGCTGGCACCTGTGCTGCACATTGTCTCCAGGACGAGCACCCACTTTAAATGCTGTGGGATTGTGGGAAGGCAGAAGGTGATTAATGGGGCGTGTGTAAACAAAGCCCTTGAAACAAAAGCGAGAGTGTAAAGAATAGAGATAAGGCCCGACTCCAGTCAAGTTTGGCATCATCCCTCTTCCACTAACGACCTCTACTGTCGCCCAGTGATGGCGGGGGCAGCGAGGATGGGGGAACTTAGAATAGAAAGAAAGAGAGTAAAAGAAGCCCTGACATGCACATTCATTCTTTAAATGAAAAGAGATAATTGTGAGAGGATCCGACCTGTCTTCATTCTTTGAATAAATAAAAACGCATGACCTGCCTGAAATATGGACAATGCCATTACTGATTTAATTTGAATAGACCACTTGTTATTGTGCCTTGCTGTGGCTGGCCATGAATGCTCAAGTGGTTGATGTGACTTAAAAACAGTGTCGGAAAAATAAACCCGGCCTGCTTTGAAAAAATAACCACATGCAAAACAGGTCAAGTAGATATCTGATTCCAACACAGGTGATGGTCTTCTTTAGCTTTTTGCAATAGACTTTTGGATAATAAACCCTTATGAGTGGCTCGTCCAATGTTGCCACACTTCGCCCATCTTGCATCATTATGACTGCAATCATGAAATGAACCACTTTGAAGATGAGTTGCGGCGATCCTTACACCTTTTTTTCCTCCTATTTCCTCGCTCCATCAGCCTCAGTGTGGTCAAGGGAGGGAAAACATGTTTAGTAAGCACAATCAATCTTAACAACAAGCTCAGTGAATCTTAACTCCTGGAAGCATATTCATTTACGCTCTTCAATATAATGGTCTCATACAGGTCTTAAGCTAATATATTTGACAAAAGCAGACCAATTAAACAGATTGATTTCTTACAGTGATGTAAGCACGCCTTAATCAAGACAGGCTTGTTCTCTGCCTATTTATGAAATACAGCCTGTCAACCTGTGGCACAGCCCTGTGTTTACATAATGATATAATGGAAGAGAAGGCGTCCATGTCCTCCCCTCCAAATACTTTAGATAAGACAAGTTAGCCTCCCCCTGCTCCCATCCGAAACCCCTATCTGTGGGCAGGCTGGCTCATTCCACGGTGCTCTCACCACATAGTGAGGGAGCTAAATCATTGGAAACACATCACGTCATGCTTAATCCCCAGGATGCTCTCCTCACAGGAACTAACGTGTCAGATTTAAGGGAAGGAATTCTGGGTCAGAAGAAGAGATTTAAATTAAAAGGCTGAATGAGTTGTATCTTTCTTGTTGACTGAACACAGCAGGTGTAGTTGCTTGGTTCTTGCCATTTCCCATCCCTCTAGTGTAGTCGTGTCAACTATGGCAGGTTCAGCAGCGGGTCAAGGAGAGAGGCAAGCAGCCATCTTATTACCCACAACCATAAAACACCTTACTACTGGAAAGAGGCCTGACTGTTTGTGCGCATCCATGCAGCACTGAGGACAGTGCTGATCAAAACTCTCAGTATGCTTTGGATTATAACATATGCATAATAACTGGCTAGATTGATTACAACTGTGGTATATGTTATCATGCAATTTTGTATTCCATGCAGTCATGTCATATTCTGTATTTCTGTTATGTCTCTTGCCTTCATGTCTCAGTGTGTTTACGTTTAGCTATATGTTGTCAGTGTGTCTGTACGTGTCAGTGAGCTCCATTTGAGCGAATACACCAGCCATCCGCTCATCCCGTCTACCATACAGTGCTTCCCTGTCTCCTAGCAACTCGCCTGGTGCCTGCGGCCGGCTGTTACCTTTCCGTCAGGGCCCGTGATTTCTCCCGGTTGGAGTGAGGTGACTTTCATGTGTGATGTGTATTTGAGAGCCCTCCTCCTCCTCTTTCTCTTTTCGACTCCCCCTCCCGCCCTTCTCCGCTGGTGCTGTTGGGGTGTTACGTGCAGGAGCGGCCCTGCTGTCGAAAAGCATTGGTTCAGATTCCTGTTCACTCTCCCCCCAACGGCAATGGCCCTTTGAAACAGGGAAGACTTAAAAGAGTAGAATCACATTGACTGATCACTGGATGTGCTGTAACAAAAGGAAATTCTGATGCCCCTGTTGGAAGTGAACCTTGGAAGAGAGAAAAAGACACAGCAAGAAAAATAAAAAAGAAGAAGAAACTGTAACAGAAGGAAGTGAAATGTTTTGACAGGATGAGAGGGAAGTGCAGAATAATAAGAGAGGGGAAGAGTAGGCACCCACTTTCCTGCATTTTGTTAATGGTTCCAAAGAAAAAGGCGCAGAACAGTAGTCTTCTGAACCAACATGCATTTTAACACATGCTATTGAAAGCCTTGTGCAGGAACGTCAGAGTGCTCCGTGGCAATGGACATTTTCAACACTTCATTCACACCAAAGAGCCACTTCAATAATTCATCACTCATTCTCTGCACAGCGCCTCTCCGCAGCAGGCTAATAGTTTTCAACACCCTTTAAACTCTACTTTAACACACACACACACACACACACACACACACACACACACACACACACACACACACACACACACACACACACACACACACACACACACACACACACACACACACACACACACACACACACACACACACACACACACACACACACACACACACACACACACACACACACACACACACACACACACACACACACACACACACACACACACAGGCTCACACACACACAGGCTCACACACACACAGGCTCACACACACACACACACACACACACACACACACACACACACACACACACACACACACACACACACACACACAATGTATTTTTGGTGCAATAAAGTGCACATGGCAACTAATTTTGCACAAATAAAAAACAAAAAACCGTAAAGTTTATTTCACGAAGAGAAGCTATTTTAATATTTTTCACACTACAGCGAACAAGTCACAACTAGTTTGATGTAATGCTATTAGCACAAATGCGATGCACATTTCATATGCTTGAATTGCAGGGGTTGCTGGAGTCTAATAGCAGCTCATTCTGACCCTATGATGACCCTTGATATGGCTACTCAGCAGTACAGTGCTTACAGTCTGAAAGGGAGGCCTTAGAGGGATTTCTGGTCTGGGAGAGTGAGGTCATTGGTGTGTTTTTTTGTTGTGAGAGAGTATGAGTGTGTGTCTGTATTTGTGAATGTGTGGGCTTATATGTACGTGTGGGATTTTTCATTGTGCCAGGGGGATATGGGTTTGGAAAGGCTAATTTGGGTTTAAGGGCACTGGGCCCTTGCCAGGCGCACCAACCAATTTCATATGCCATTCGTTATAGGACAGCCACAGCCTGCATACACACATACACACACATGAATCACCAATCCCCCCCTCCTTTCCTTTCCTTTCCCTGAGCACAGTCATGCATTCATCTTGGCTTCAGCGATGAAACACACGTGGAAACCTGTAACAGCTTGTGTCATGTCATTTCTATAACCAAAATGCTTATTTACTGTACATGTCCCCCACTCAAAATGTCCATGAACTCTGTAAAATGTAATTTCTGAATAATCGTTACCTCTTCAAAAGACACAGAAAAATGATTTCTCAAGTAGGCCTATTTATAGAATTAGTACATTTTATTATGAAGAGTAATTAATAGAAGAAAAAAAGGAAATCCTTATATTCACCTTTCTATTATTTTCCAACATGGCACATGTTTTAAACATCAAAACTGACCCACATTGATCTTCTTCAGGAGGCAAAGGGATAGGTTGTGCTTTGTTTTCTCTGTTTTAACCAATCGGATGGCAATTTTTTAACTCTCACTGCTTCTCTGTCTCTGTTGTTGAAACAGTTGCTCCTGATTAGGTTTCAGTCAGAAGCCTTGAAAAGGATGGAGGGTTGGTGGAGGGGCTACAGAGGCATCAATGACACAAATAGCTTTTCACTCTTCTTCCCCCCTTTTCTCTTTCTTTCCCTCTTACTTAGACCCTGCCGTTTCCACCCCTCTCCATCTGCAGTCTGACCTCTGCTATTCTTCACTATGATTCCTGTGTGTTCAAAGGCGGCAGGATGTCAGTAATTGGAAGGGATGTGATGGAGCGGGGGGCCCCTCCTTGGGGCTTGGAGGCCCCTAGCGCTAGAGAGGTCAGGGAGAGCCTGTCTCACACTGACATGTAGGCTTGGACGGCAGCATCCAGTCACAACAGGCCTGAGGCAGCACGATCAGCAGCAGCTCTGTCAGAAGAGGAGCCGCCGAGCTGGGGAAGGATCTGCTGCTGCTATACAGAGTCAACCACAGATCTCCCTTTGGAGGACTGTACTTGTGGATCAAAACCGCTGCTCACTGTGTTGCTCCGATTGCCACACTGCGGTTCCTTTAAGACACTTTGTCGCCATTGAGCTAGCTGCTAATGCTCTGTTCTTTTACAAATCTGCCCTCATACCTGTTTGCCTTGTGGGCAATGGGTGCATCTCTAATTAGCTGTGATCGAATCTCTGGGCTACAGGGAACTTTCCCGTTGGTATTGCACGGCAGAGCGATTAGCACACCTCTTCACACAAGCTTAGACCACAGAGGCGTGGAGAGGGCGGCTTAAGAGGCTACTTTAACCACATCAGCTTTAAATAAAGATATCTGGACTACATCAACATCAATAAGACCCCCACCACCATCGGCCCGGGTCCACACACACATAGACACTCAGTCATACACGTGCACTGTAAACACTCAAATGTGTACTGACAGGCAGGCAGGCAGATGCTTACACACAGACACACACCTACATGAATACATGCGTATATGTTCATGAGAAAATAGTAATGCAGGGATACATGTGTGTGTTTATGTGAAGAGACAAATTACACATTACACACACAGTAAGTCTCTGCCTTCAGCATTATGTCATCTTCAGCAGCCCGTCGTGGTTGAGGGCTGTCCTGGTGTAGGACGATGCTGATTTGGGGAAACACCCAGCCGACACTTTGGCCCTGGCTAGCCATGACATAGAGCTGCGCCTGCCCTCCTAAAACATTACCTGGGGCTTTGCCTGTGCCAAGTGGGATTATGAGTGGAAAACACTACCAACACACTGTCTTCCAAAAAACCTCTCCCACCCCACCCAAAACCCTGGCATTTCTACAAGGACATGGCAATGAGAGCAGGCATGGCTGATGCCCACTGCTGTTACCATCATGTTAACCCTATGTGGCTCTGTCTGTCTGTCTTGCCCCTGGGTGGTGCCATGCTCGGACACCCCTCCCTTGAGGGACATGGCCTCCTGCTGGGCTACAGCTCAGCCCCGCTGCGCTATAACCCCCTCCCAATTTCTTCATACTCCTCCAAGATTCACCCAAATCTGAGTGACTTCTCCTTTCTGTCTGTCTCCTTAAATCTTCTTAGGTCATGAATAATGCTGAGAAGTGACATTTTCATGCACACAAAGAAATTGTTTGTGGTAAATTGCCTTTTTGACATTTTTGTTGTTGTTGTAAAGTATGATATTGTATCATACATCATTAATGGATCCTTTTCTTGGTATAATTTCATTTCATTTAATCGTTTATTTGAAGAGGGACAATGCACATTGATGAATATATTTAACAATTAATGCTTCAAAATGTAAATATGCCGGATTTGAGCTTTTAGCTAATTTCCATCCGTAGTCCCTCACATACAACATTTCAGAACATGACATTTATACACATAGCAAAAATAAATACATGATATGCAGAAAGAGCATGAGCAGCATATACAAGCATTAACCACATGGCAGTACAATGTAGCAGCTACGACATATAAAGTGCAAGAGAAGATAAAAGAGCTACATAAAGTGCAAAAGGAGATACCCCTGTATAAAAGTGCATTTAGCGGTGATTGCACGTCTGTTTGTTTCTCAACCATTCTTTGAGTTGACCTTTAAAACTGTTCAAAGTGGGACAATCCCGTAATTCAGTTGGGAGGCTATTCCACAATGAGCAGCCAGGGGGGGGGCAGTCCATGTAAACATTTATTAAAAAAACACATACTTTTAAAAGACTTAAAATTGTCAAAACTCAAGAAATTGTCTTTTTCAAGGATGGTATACAGTGGTGGTATGAATTTGGCTTTCGGTCAAACACCTTGATAGCTCTCTTGTACAGCTGTTCTATTGGTTTAAGGTGTGTGCCACAAGCAAACGACCAGTTTGTCAAACAGTATTCAATGTGGGATAGATTCATATGGAGGTATGACTTTGCAGCATTGACAGTTAAGAAAGGTCTGATTTGTTTAACATTTTGCAAGTTGAATTTAATGGTATTGGATACTTTTTTTTTTTTTTCTTAAAAGCCAAGTTCGAGTCCAATATGACTAGAAGAGACTAGTTCTATTTCTGCTCCGTTTAAAAACACATTGGATCCTTCAATTTTGACTGGTCGTTTACTGAACATCATGCATACTGTTTTTTTTACATTTAACTGTAAGCAAATGTTGTTCAGCCAGTGTTGAACCTTGTCCAAAGCATTAAAGAGACAAGATGAGATCATTTCAGTGTTTTTCCCATGTACAAAGATGATCACATCATCGGCATACATTTGCACATTCAACTCAGGCAAGTCATTAATGTACAGTGAACAGTAATGGTCCAAGAATGGAACCTTTTGGAACCCCAACAGGGTTGACAAGGTAGGGGGGGACCGAAACACACTGTTTTCTGTTCGATAAGTAAGACTTAAACCAATGTTTCGAAACTGCCGAAAAATTGAAATGAGTCAGCTTTGTAAGGAGCACTGGTCAACAGTGTCAAAAGCCTTCCTGAGATCAAGGAAGACAGCACCTACATACGGGCTCGTGTCCAACATAGATTTAACCTTTTCCACAAAGATACAGTTAGCTGTCTCAGTGGATTGGTGAGCACAAAAACCAAACTGCGTTGGGTGGAGTGGAGCGAAACCTTTATCTAAATGTTTGGCGATTAGTTTTGACACCCATTTCTCAGCTATCGGGGGAGGATGCTGATTGGTCTATAATTGGACATCGTGGCCTTATCCCCAGATTTAAAGATCGGTGTCATCCAGAGCACTATTTATGAAATACTCATTTAGAGAGTTGGCCAATACAGCAGGGTCTTTTATCAGGGCATCATTGATTTTTAATTCTAGAATATTATTTTCCTCTTTTGTACGTTTACCTAATAGTTTATTTAAGATTAGCCAAACTTTTTTACCGTTACCTTTCGCACCTTCAATTATATTGATGAAGAAGTTCGCTTTGGCCTGTCTTATTGTTTGTATTACCTTGTTACGAGCATGAGTGCATTTCTGTCTATCAGTGGACAGTCCGGATTTCAAGCTCTGCTTTAATAGTTGGTCTCTAGATTTCATGAGATTCCTGCATTGTAGATTCAGCCAGAGAAGATGATGTTCCTTCCTATCCCTAAGGCACCCTCTCCTTGAGAAGGAAGACATTGTATCATTAATTTGAGATATAAACAGATCACTGTTTTCACCAATATCTTCAGAGGACAGTGTCCCCCCAATCAATCATTTTCACTGCATCCATAAAATGTTGTTGCAGACTTTTGGGGATGAATCGAGAACCCAAGGCAGGGGTGTTAGGTGTGGCCATGAACCTTTTTTTTGTGAGTTTCCTGGTAAAAATAATGAGATTATGGTCAGAAAGACCAGTCAGGAAGTTGTAGGTTTTAACTATTCTGTCAGCTTTGTTAGTAATAATTACATAAATTGGAGGTCATTTTAGCTACAGTACAGCATATCATAGAGCAGTGGTTTTCGACTTTTCTAGGTTGTGACCCCTTAAATAAAGAATAAGTTATTTTTATATTTATTTATTTTTATATTTATTTATTAGTTTTGAACAAGTTTATGTTTATGCAACACCCTTAAGAGGCCCTAAGAAGTTAGATTATCCAGTTATTCAAGGCTAGAACATTAAAACAAAAAAATATTATATTATTCTATGAGCCTTCAACGTTTTAGGAAAGTTGTAAGAAACTTGCCATCTTCATTTACCCAATTTGTTGGTCTTAATTGGCTACATTGTGAATTACCAAGCTACACAATCTTCCAAACAGCAGCTGTACAAATGAACTTACTCTACTACTATCATAAAAAGCCACTAACCACCAACTTATTAACATGTTTATGTTTTTGATTTATGTTGTGTCATATTCCTTCATGAATGTTGTTGTTTTAATATTTTGGGTTAGCTTCATGTAATCGTATTGTAGACAAATATCAATCTTTCAAACTAACTCATCACCAGAAAGCGAATCAGTGTAATTACAAAATGTTTAAACTTTTACAATTGACATACTGTAGGACATTCAGTACGTTTTACAAAAAAGTCAAAATCAATTAAATTTACAGAGGCTCCTTAAACGCCTCACACGCCACATTAACGCGTCAGACTGCCATGCCCAGATGATGAGCCTCTTGAAAGCACGCAGAGGACGCTAGCAACACAGGTGTGTGACAGAAGATCATTAAGATTAAAATAATAAACTTCCAATGTAAGATTTATAGGAATTTAGTGGAGCCGACAGTATTACCAGAGAGAGAGAGAGCAATCTGCTAAATTGTGTTTTTGCTGTCGGGATAAACGATAGCCTGGCTTCTCCCTCCAATTAAATGGACTCTCGTGCAAGTTAGCTACCCAAAGTTACTATACTGGTGGTTAGCATTGACATATCACTCCAGAATAATTCAACTGTTTGCAAATTGTGTTGCAAAGCCAGCCAGATATAACGTGTTTGTAAAATGTGAAGTTAGCCGCCCACCTCTGTTTTGCTTAATTGTGGCTAGTAAACCAGTGGCGGATTTAGGATTGTCGGAGATCGGGGGCTTAGCCCAGGAGTTGTTGGGTGGGGGGGGGTACAGGGGTAAAGTGCTATTTTTTTA
>NW_011352500.1:466067-468840 GCF_000735185.1 Notothenia coriiceps
GATTGAATAACTGGTTGACCCTCCTTTGGCAGCAATAACCTCAACCAAACGTTTCCTATAGTTGCATATCAGAACTGCACAACGGTCAGGAGGAATTTTGGACCATTCCTCTTTACAAAACTGTTTCAGTTCAGCAATATTCTTGGGATGTCTGGTGTGAATCGCTCTCTTGAGGTCATGCCACAGCATCTCAATTGGGTTGAGGTCAGGACTCTGACTGGGCCACTCCAGAAGGCCTATTTTCTTCTGTTGAAGCCATTCTGTTGTTGATTTACTTCTGTGCTTTGGGTCGTTGTCCTGTTGCATCACCCATCTTCTGTTGAGCTTCAATTGGTGGACAGATGGCCTTAAGTTCTCCAGCAAAATGTCTTGATAAACTTGAGAATTCATTTTTCCGTCGATGATGGCAATCTGTCCAGGCCCTGAGGCAGCAAAGCCGCCCCAAACCATGATGCTCCCTCCACCATACTTCACAGTTGGGATGAGGTTTTGATGTTGGTGTGCTGTGCCTTTTTTTCTCCACACATAGCGTTGTGTGTTCCTTCTAAACAACTCAACTTTGGTTTCATCTGTCCACAGAATATTTTGCCAGTAGTGCTGTGGAACATCCAGGTGCTCTTTTGCAAACTTCAAACGTGCAGCAATGTTTTTTCTGGACAGCAGTGGCTTCCTCCATTTTATGACCAACTTATGCAGAAATCCAGGTAATTCCAAAGGGTTCACATACTTTTTCTTACAACTGTATATATATTATTATAATATTTTGTTGTACTTTTTCCTTAGTCAATGGTAGTGTTTATTGCTGAATGGAGGTCTTACTGCTCTGTGTGTTGAGTGTGCTATCGCCAATCTCTGAGTGAATTTAGTGTACCAAGTTAACCAGTGACCAAATCGAACTGTAAGATCTTGGGTCTGAAGATGTCTTAAGGCGCATTTTCACTACAGGGTTTTAGCGCGGCTCGGCTCGCTCTATTGTGCTTTTTCTCTAGGAGTAGTAGCCTACCGGTTCACTGGTACTTTTTTAGAACCACCTCAGTCGAGGTTCCAACCGAGCTGAAAATATGCTCGCTTGAATCGTAATCGTCACAATTCTTGCGCGAGACAGTCCAAACAGACGAGTTACCGTCAGCAAGTATTTCTAATTTCAACAAAGTATTTTTTAATTTCTACGAGGTACAGACGCTCCTCCATCTCGTTGCGGATGGAAAAATACAGCGGGAGCCCGGCGGCGCAATGCAAAACGAGAAAGTGTACCAGGAGGTCTCTACACTGGCCGCACACGGCTTCACGAGGACTTTCCAGCAGTGTAGAGAAAAACAAAAAAACTGAAAAGTGATTATAGAGCCGTCAAGGACCACAACGGCCGGAGTGGTTCCAGTAGGAAAACATGCCTCCACTGCGTGGTTACTATAGTTACTACCCTCGTTACTAACTGTAATGGAAACGCAGCTTAAAGTGAGCCGAACCGAGCAAAGGTGAACCGAGCCGATCCGATCCGCGCTAAAACCCTGTAGTAGAAATATGCCTTTAGAGAACCTCAGACATTGACACCTTAGATACTAAACCCAGGATCAGTAGCTTAGATTCCCCACTGAGGGAAAGGTTACATGTTACACTTTCAGTAACAGACCTGAGTAGTTCACAGTATGACCTCTGATTTTTTTTAATTAATGATCGGAGTACCACATCTTGAAAGCAAATAACGATATAATCTTTAAACAAAGATAAAAAAGACATCACCCTATGTAATTAAATTTCATCGGTGACCAGCTAGGCTGCACATGTCTTGGAGGGGTAAGAGCGTGAAGTGAGAATTCAAAACAGTTTGAGCTGGGTAGGGATGGTTGAATCACATATATTTCTAGCTGCCAGCCTCGTTGGGAAGTGTGCTTACAGGCTACGTTCTGCTCCACTGTCAGTCCTGTTTCCTGGCCAACGTACAGCTGAGGTTTTGAGAGACTTCAGCCGGAACATCACCTGACTGTGAAGCTCTCCCCTTACGCTATAATGAACTAGCCCAGGAAATCAATCTGCTGTCTCCTGTTCAAGCAATATCATCTATTTGATCTTGATTGTGCATCAGTGGACCACAACATACAAGTGAATGAGTAGCACTGCATCTGTTCACCATCCCTCTTTGTCATCCTGATGAAGACTTGCGGGGTGAATAGTATAGATGACCTGAGCATGGCAAAAGGAAAGAAGGCATGTTACAGGAGGTGAAACCGGAGGAGAGAGACCCAGGGAATCCAGGACACCTGAGCTGGCAACTTGAGCCCAAGAGAAAGAGAAAACCTCCTCCCAGGGGAGAGTGGTGGAGCTGGACAGGGTATGAGTCGGGCCCCAGGTACAAGTTGAGCCAACACGCTGCTCAAACAGTAGGATGAGGTTTCATTTCAATGGGATTATCAGGTGAGCCAGGCTGGTGGCTCACTTAGATGTACAGCACATTATATCTCATTAGCGGCACAGCCATTGACATCTCCGTATGGGATGGGCGAGATAAGGTGTGGTGTCCAGTGGTTTTGATTAAAAAAGAAAAGGTTTCTGAGTCCACTCTGAGCCTGTCCATTCCTTTGTTATCTCTCCTTGGCTGTAAAGCAGTCAGTGAAGTGGAAGGAATGTGAGGTATTTCCAGGGTCTGACAGGGGATTGTGTGTGTGTGTGTGTGTTTGTGTGTGTGTGTGTGTGTGTGTGTGTGTGTGTGTGTGTGTGTGTGTGTGTGTGTGTGTGTGTGTGTGTGTGTGTGTGTGTGTACGTACTACGTAGTATA
>NW_011352500.1:468880-469253 GCF_000735185.1 Notothenia coriiceps
GTAAGTAGTAGTAGTACGTACGTTCGTACGTCGTACGTAGTACGTGTGTGTGTGTGTGTGTGTGTGTGTGTGTGTGTGTGTGTGTGTGTGTGTGTGTGTGTGTGTGTGTGTGTGTGTGTGTGTGTGTGTGTGTGTGTGTGTGTGTGTGTGTGTGTGTGTGAGTGATTAGGGGGTTTAGGAGGGTGGTCAGTCAGTGCCCACCCAAAGCACTGCAGCAGCATGATGCCTCCCACCACACATAAAGAAAGCCTTGTCTAACGCTATACCTTCATTTACTTTCCTCCTAGAGAAGTCTGGTTTCCACATGCTTTTCTCCAGTTTCCTCTTCTTTGGTTTGTCTCTTTTTTCCCACTCCTTCAGTCTTCACACACAC
>NW_011352500.1:469279-471793 GCF_000735185.1 Notothenia coriiceps
GGAGAGAATTACAGTGCTTGCCTCGACGGGGAGGGATTGCATTGAATTACAGGAGCAAACGCTTGCCTCGGGGAGGGAGAAAAAGAGCCACAGCGGAGAATAAACAGAAGGGCAACCATGGCAACCATGCGCGGGAAGTCTTCTTTGCTGCTTTTGTGGCAGACTACAGCGCCACTTACAGGCCTGGCATATGTACTACATCGTCTCCAGCGCTTTCGAGCTGCAATGCCTGGCCGTGGCCCAACCCCACATTCCCCTGATAGGTGGAGAATTGACCACTAAGCGGAGCACCACTTCTGTGACGTAGAAAATAATTCAAATCTGGATCAGTCTGTATCAGATCAGTTAACGTTACATCTTAGAATAATTGTTAGTCATGTTCTGTATACATACGAACATATAAGGGTATAATTAGTGTGGTTACTCCATGTTCCAGCCAGAGTGCAGATATCACCATTAGATTCACAAACCTGAAACATCATCCATTTCTTCACTACTGGTGATGACATTGTTGTCAGCTGCTGATACTGCTGCTGCTGCTGCTGCAGCTTGTGGCGCCTGCTTCAATGAAAATAACTTTCTAATATCCATAACTTTATAGGCTATTAGCTTAAAACTCGTCAGGCACTAGGAAGGATCACTTCTTCAGGGCAGGGCAGTACGTAGGCTAATGTCCCGCAGCGGCTGCCTCTTTGGTGGACTCCGGTACTGCACATTACTCCCGAGACATTTTCAAAACAAAAAATATTTTTATTTTTATTTACTTTTATTTTTTATAAAGTGAAACATCCGGGGCTTTTCAGAAAACATCCGGGGCTTGAGCCCAAGTAGCCACCCCCTAGCGCCGCCACTGTTGTAAACTAAGATACCTTACAAATGTGCAGCTGCAGCTGTAGAGCACATAACGTTATTTGTATTGTATATATTTTAATTATAGTTAAAGCTAATGAGTATACATTGAACAAAGAATGTAGAAGCCAAGATAAATGCATTATGTTAATTTAAAAATCATTTAGTTAAATCATGTTTATAGAATGGACTGTTTATGTACATTGTAACAAGCTGGTCACTAAAACAAATCATTCGGATTATATGATAGCTGTTGTCCAAACTTGCGTGCAGGGTGTTTTCCTAATGAGGGACTGAGTATGGATCAACATGGCTGCTAGTGGATCTCTTCATCTCTTATGGATTCTGACATCAAGATGTACTGCCATTCCAAGAGGAAGGTAAGAACCTAATTAAAATAAACGTAACAAAGGCAATTACCTGTTGTTTCCCCTTTTACATATTTTTAACCAAAACGTATATGTTGTTGGTCATTTTGGTTTTCTAACACTTTGAGTTAAATAAAAAGGAGTGTACCAAAGAAGTGAACCTCAACATATGACTTTTTATATATATATATATACAGTTGCAAGAAAAAGTATGTGAACCCTTTGGAACTACCTGGATTTCTGCATAAATTGGTCATAAAATGTGTTCTGATCTTCATCTAAGTCACAACAATAGACAAACACAGTCTGCTTAAGCTAAAACCACACAAACAATTATATGTTTTTATGTTTTTATTGAACACACCATGTAAACATTCACAGTGCAGGGTGAAAAAGTATGTGAACCCTTGGATTTAATAACTGGTTGACCCTCCTTTGGCAGCAATAACCTCAACCAAACGTTTCCTATAGTTGCATATCAGACCTGCACAACGGTCAGGAGGAATTTTGGACCATTCCTCTTTACAAAACTGTTTCAGTTCAGCAATATTCTTGGGATGTCTGGTGTGAATCGCTCTCTTGAGGTCATGCCACAGCATCTCAATTGGGTTGAGGTCAGGACTCTGACTGGGCCACTCCAGAAGGCCTATTTTCTTCTGTTGAAGCAATTCTGTTGTTGATTTACTTCTGTGCTTTGGGTCGTTGTCCTGTTGCATCACCCATCTTCTGTTGAGCTTCAATTGGTGGACAGATGGCCTTAAGTTCTCCAGCAAAATGTCTTGATAAACTTGAGAATTCATTTCTCCGTCGATGATGGCAATCTGTCCAGGCCCTGAGGCAGCAAAGCAGCCCCAAACCATGATGCTCCCTCCACCCTACTTACAGTTGGCTCCATAAAACCTTCCACAAGTTGGGGGAAAAATTGGAGGGGTTTTTTGATGGGTTGGGGTGGGGTTTGCCCCTTGTAGGGGCCCTTTTTTTTTTCCCCTCCACACATAGCCCCCGGTTTGTTGGGTGTTTTCCCCCTCCTTTCCCCCCCCAAACCAAAACCCCTCAACCTTTTTTGGTTTCCCCATCTGGTCCCCCAACAGGAAAAATATTTTTTTAGGCCCCAGTAGTGGCATGTGGGGGGAACATTCCCCAGGTGGGGGGGGGGCCTCCTTTTTTTGCCCAAAACCTTCAAAACCGATGGGCAGCTTATGTTTTTTTTTTTTTTTTTTCCCCCTTGGGACCAGCAGTGGTGGGGGGGGACACCCTATTATCCACACTCACAAAAAAATGAGGACCAAACCCCATA
>NW_011352500.1:471838-494316 GCF_000735185.1 Notothenia coriiceps
TAGGAACGTGTCACCTCCTCGGTCGACCACGCACACCGGTGTAGCTCTTTCTAATAGACACTTGTGCCCAATCTTTTAGCGAACTCCGACCCGTTTACACAATGCTGAAGATAACTAAAATGCACTGCAAGCCTTGCCCTCATCAGATCACCAACTACTAACAGCCACACTCAGCGGATCGCCGCGCAATCTTCAGACGCCGCATCTCTCACTGAACACACAATCCAGCACTCCGCAAGAGTTGACGACACTAATTCAGGCCCTGGGACCTGGCCTAAATAGAACGCCACGACTTATACGGAGCAGCCGGAAACAAGAGGGAACGCCAAGGTAACACAAACAAACCACAACATAGCAATGAAACGATAGCATACGCTACATATCTGGACAAAGGAACACCAAAAATCAGAGACACTGGCCCGCCTAATTGAAGGAACGACTCAACACTGAACCGCTTAAACGCGCGGATTCCCGCTGCATCAGACGACCTGTCGCCATAAGCAAGACAGACCGGATGACACAACGACTAATGAATTTTGAAATTCACGCTACAAACAGAAGATAAAAAAAAAAAACCGCCACCACACTCGAACCATTGGTCAACAGCCAACAGACACACCGACAGCAGCTGCGAACACAGAGACACACAACAGACGACCCAGCAAACACACACCCAGAAGGCACAACGAATATGTGAAATTTTATATAACGTCAGTTTATAAAAACCACGCAGGACCAGAACAAGGACACACACGCACATCGTAACTGATTAACTAGATAAAAAAATTTGTACCTGAATAAACATCAGGAGTGCTGAGAAAAGTATAAGGTTGCTCAAACACTGTTACTATGAGGCGTTCAGAATCAAAAAGAAAGCAATGCGCATAGACCTTCATTTCTCCTGGATCTGTCTCATCATCAAACGTGACTCGACCAATCTTCTGCAGGAACCTGATTGTGATTAAACATGTGACATGAAGCTCTGTGCGGTAAGTATAACAACCATAAGAGATGTATTAATAAAACAGAAATAGAACTACAGCAGAACAAAACTCTCTTTGGACTTGATTGTAGCCTAGGGACAAAGAAAAGTTGCGGGGGCTCATCTGACCCTAGGAACATCATACCATCCGCGACCGACACCCGAATACAGACGAGAAGAAGAATGATAGGATGCAGATGGATGGATACCAACAGCGTGGAAGCAAGGACGGGGGTCTCGTTCTTTCCTATGAGCAAGACTAGCTCATTGAACAACGCATGAAGTAAGTCAGAAGTAAAAAAATAGCGCAGCCAACAAGAGAGAGCAGAAAAACGTCATAGACTAACAACAAAACGTCATAGCCTGGCTGGCCCCAACAAGAGCAAAAGCAAGCCCACAATCCTGTAAAGAATCGCCGTCACTACAAGACGCAATAGCAACCCTTAGCACCTCAGCCCCCGAGCTACACATCTGCGCTCACTAGACATAGAATGGAGAACATAGGAAATACATCCACACCGCATCCGGCACTTTAGTAAACCTGCTTTCTCAACCCCAACACCTTATATTCACCATAAATTACTCTCAGCAGAATTCAAACCCGTTTGAACTTAAAATACTCATACATCTTTTCAACTTTCCTTACTTTTCTAATTCTTATTTTTTTTTATAAATTCTTTTTTTTTTTAAGCGACGTAAATGATTCTAATTAAGGCGGGGGGGGGGGGGGCTATTCAATAGTCTTATGGCGGTAGTTTATTTAGTTACGAAAAAAATTAATCCACCAATTTACAGAGCGCCCATTCTTAGCATGGGAAAAAGTTTGTTTTGGGCCAGGTGACGTAAAACGGACTGATACGGAAGTTGCAGTACCATGCAGTTTGGACACAACGACATGTTGGGCACTTCCTGGGGGCTTGAGTTACACACGCCTCTGCATGCTGCTAGAGTCCTGCTCGGACTCAGAAAACTGAGGAAGATGCTGCCGAGGCCATGGCCATATTTTACTACTGTTCACGTTACCCACAAATGAACATGCAGGTAAACTCTTGAGACTCACTCCAAACCTTCGGCTGACTTCCAGACCCGGAGGATCCCCATCTCGACGCTCATTACAGATACTAATCTAAACCGATGGCTACACGACGGGCATTGCGAGGGCTTCACGTAGTCGTGTAGCATTCTAAGACAATCAGTGCAGCTTCTTGTTTCCTGATCAGTATGTCTTCGTGAGGAGAAAAATGCCGATGGCACAGGTGATCACGAAGTAAAGACGAAGATGATACGATTTGACAACGATGCCTCACCGATGGCCTTACGAAGGGCAATGGACACACAAATTCAACACGAAAATGAAACTTCGCAAGGTCTTTCGGCAATTTTTTTGGCATGCCAAAGATTTTGCCACCGCTCACCACCCGTTGCTGCCGGGAGCCTGAGAAACGCCATCCGTGGATCATACGATGGCTTAAGATGCCTCACGAAATGGCCGATGTTGTTACGATCAGAGCCTGAATTGAACAATTTCCTTTATCGTGTGGCCATCTGGTGTCAATTTCGGGGCAGGTGGTGACGCGGGCTTATACATCGCACCCGAGATATGGAACCTGAATGGCACATATATATGTCTCTTTGGAGCCAACCTCGCAGTTTGAATGGTTTTGCTCTCTGTACAAACCCACCGTACCGGCAAGTGCCACACGGCGCCATGGTGTCTGCTCAGACCCCAAACCTGCCTACACACAATCGCAGACAGACACTGCCTGTCTTTCATTACAGGGCCCGCGGTTCTCCTTTTCCCTCATCTCTGGTGCTCACCATCCAGCTAGCCGGCCTGTGGGGTGAACCGCTTATGAGACAAACACTCCCCTCTAAGACTATCATGTACCAATGCATTAGAGCGCTAGCCAATAGACTCGCACGTGTTAGATAGTGAGTGTGTATGTTCGAAGTACAGCCTACTCCTGGCTCTGTAAAAGACAGGAGAGAAACTCCTGTAAACGTACATTAGGATCATAGCTAAAAGTAGCTGTTAAAACACACGACAGGGGAACCACACCAACACAGTGGCCAACCTAACAAAATTCTCATACAGCACTAAGTAATCGTGTCCAGAAATAGATCAGCAGACGTAGGATCTGGAGGAGCATAGTGAACTGTCCTGTGCAAGCTTTCCTACAGGACTATGAGTGATGATACTAGAAATCAAATTGGATTGTTTTTAACAAAGAGGAAATGAACAGCAAACAGGCAGTAAAAAACAGCAAGTGACTGACATGTAACGCGTGCGGTGTTATCTGAAATCTCCAGACACCGGTCACAACACATTACGTCCCCAGGCACTGAAAAACAAACACATCACACACGGGTAACAGGCACACATACCTAAGGTGCGGTGTGTCGATCAGAGCGTTGTACTAGAGAGTGAGCCAAGGTACGCGGTGTGGAGAGTATAGTGAGTAACAGAGCTAGGGGAGGTATTAAGGTCAGAGTAGAAAGGCAACAGAGTAAGTGCAATGCAATGTGATGAGTGGGTGTGTGTGTGTGTGAGCGGAGTGTGTAGTGTGTGTGGTGGAGCGTGAAATCTGCCGAGATGAGACCGCGTTCATGAGCAATCATCCTTCCCTGATCTCACCACCCACTGGCTCGATTTACACTGCGACAAATCCTTCTGTGTCGCATGTCACTCGCTCCCATGAAGAAGTGCAAGTGTGTTGAGTACCTCCTGAACCGCACCCGACTCAAGCACCGACGCGATAAACACGCGCGCACTGGATTACTGTAGTTGTCTACCCAACAGACATGCACACTCACTTGGCACTCTTCTGCTAAGGTCCGTCACTCTAGTGTGCCTGCCTAGAACAAGGACACACTGATACGTAGGCAAAAGAAAGAAAGAGAAAACTGAAGGACTCTCACTCACACCAATTGAATGTTATCATCCTCTCTCTCTCTGATGTTACAACATTCATAATTAAGTATAAGCTGAAAGCTTTTCACCAACGGTTACATTTCATTGCCTGTGCGAGGCCGTAAGTGATGAAGGGAACGATGTCGTATCAGGGGAGAACTCTGCAGATCACAGCCAGCGTGAGAGAGAGAGATAGAGACATGCTTATGGGTAGCACCAGTATAACGGGAATGTGATAGCTTCTTGCACAGGTATGCACATAGAACAGAATAAGCTGTTTATAAAAAGACTACAGGCACGGTGATAGGAGTAGAGAGCCGCCTCATAGTTTCAGAACTCAGAGAGGCACCAGTGAGCGTAAAGGACTCTGAGTGTTTACGATAGAAACATTTAGCTAAACAGTTAGCTTCTCAGTGGTCGTCAAACCGGTGCTCGGCTCAAATCACAATGTTAAGTGTCAAACACATATCTCTCCTTTTGAGGGGTGGTGACTAGTAAAATATGACTGATATATACAAATAAAATGTTAAACATAGGTGAAAAACAAGGTAAGCATAACAAGTTTATGAGAGTCTAAAACTAAAGATCTTGCGCTGCTCAAAGAGGAGCAGGGGGAGATGAGGGAGACAGGAGAGGCTGATTCAGGAGCACAGACTAATAAAAGAACCAAAAACCAAATGAATTAAAACAAGTGTTCAAAATGTTTTTTCATATTTGATATGGTATCGTATTGGTTATGTCCATGTAACTTATGATTTTATGATTATTTAAATGTAATTACAGTTCTGTTTCATATGGGTGTGAGTCTCTTTATTTCCCCCTCAAAGTGCACCAGGATTGATGCATTTAAAGGTGGGGTCGGTAAAGGTTCAGAAACCGGCTCCGAGTGCACTAAAATTTGAAAGTACGAGCCAAAAAGAATATCCGCCACCTTCCATTCAGACTTCCTTACAGAGCACCTTCCTCCGCGAGAGCAGGCTGCCGTAACGTTACCAATATCAGTCAAAAGCTAAACAACATCTAGGTTAGCAATACTACACAGCCAAAGCAACTCTGGTTTGACTTCTCCTAGTTTCCACTATCTTTTTTGTTCTTAATTTGCGACAGTAAGACGATTGTTGAACCAAACTCGCCATGGTGAAAAGTGGCGCCCTGTGTCTGGCGAGTCATTGAACAGTACTGCTGCAATGCACGCCCAATGACGGCAGGCCAATGAGGGGACCACGAGATACATTTGTGCGTGCACGGATGGAAGGCTGACAGACAGGGCGCCAATCCAATCGTTTCCCGGCTAAACGATTGGTTGTAATTCTTTACAGTATTACCGGGTCCACAGATGACATTTTTTTAATGGATTTTTTGTCAAGCACTATAAATATCATTGCTATGGGATGTTAAGAGTATTCCATGGAATATAAACAAAAAAGTGTATCTCGAGCCGTTTCTGAAACTTACCTACCCCCCTTTTAAGTCCACATTTTTAAAAAAATCTTACGGGGAACATAGCCCCCGGACCCCCCATAGAGGATTTGAGGTTCCACCCCACTTAAAATAGTTCACATGACAGGTTCCTAAATAGATTGCAATTTTTTTAAATAGTAACCCATCTCCATATGTTAATTTTTGGGTAGTAGATTTACAACTAGAGGGCTATCACTATGGGACAAGCCAACGCTGTAAAATTACAAATAAATCCAGCAGAATGGCACAAAAAACAGGTAGTGGCCTGGCTGGGGTATAAATCCTCGGCCTGAATATTGTGCCCAGTCCGGCCTGATTGACGCATGACAACAAATATGGTCTCTATATCCCCTCAAAATGCACTCAGATTGATGCATCTACTGTAACTTCATTTTAAAAAAAATCTTCCCGGGGGACCATGCCCCCGGACCCCCCTAGAGGGTGACTGGTCCACTCCCCACTTATAAAAATAGCACTTTACCACTTCCCCCCCTTCTAATCTCAGATGCACCCTGAGTCATTTTGTTTAAGTACAGTGAGCCTTTCTAAAATATAAAGTAAAGAGACAAACACACCAGCATTATAGGATATACTATATGACTTTGAGCCAAATACTTGTTTTTGGGCTGTTTAAATAAATTGACTTGAAACAGTTGCTGATTTAGAGTACTGGCACCTTTTTTATTCCAATTCAAGCACTGCCAAAATGTATCCACATTCTATATTGTTAAGGATGACATGTAAGTGGTTTCATCAACTGACATACTTTTAACACAGCTAAAGTAAGAAACAAGTAGGTGTAAATTATTTTACATGTTTCGTGATATAATATGCAGACAATGAAATGAACAACCCAACAGTCAGTCGTCGTGGCATAAATATAAGATATAATCGCAGCACAATAATCACAGCACAGCATCGGTCAGCAGATTTTTTACAAAATGCATGTTTTAATCCGTCATGTGATCTAAATCAAGAGCATTTTATTGAACAATGCAACATCTTGTTATGATCCTCCTCAATTTGTGCCGATTGTTGTTGATGTAAAGTTATGATCTGGGTTTGGATTGGCATGTTATGGTCCGGTATTTTCATTTCTTCACCCCTCCTACAGTATGTCACTGAAATATTTTGGTAGCTACTTTTTTTAAACAGAGCTGATTGATGACTTATTAAGTTATTAGTGAAGATAAAGTGTGTCTCTTTTAACCGCAGTAAGGCGGTTTTGCTCTGCCAAAGCATTAGGCTATTCAGATTTAAATGTAATCTAGTGACGTTTGCTTAAACTAGACTAATACTAAATGCAGCGGGTCCTTAGATGGCACGCCTTTGATCAGAACTAAAGCACCAAAGAAAAGTATAGAGTGGTATGCTTTCAAATTATGTATTTGCTGACAATATTTTTTGGGCCGCCTGTTCTTTTGTATTTGTTTCCATGTCTCTCTTTAACCTCAGTTGAACTACAAAAGTCAAACAGATTCCAAAAGTGAGGTTTTGGTAAAAGAGCTGTGTGCCATAGTCATAATAATAACCTTTTGGCTCAATGACGCCTCTAATGAGCACTGAAGAGGACTGGCATCATATTCCACACACACACACACACACACACACACACACACACACACACACACACACACACACACACACACACACACACACACACACACACACACACACACACAGGAAGTCTTCCTCTCTCCCTTTGTTGCCCGTATTAAGGTGATTAAGCTATAACAAAATGCCTGTTAGTGTGTGTATGTGAAAATCCATACCTGAAAAGCCATCAAAACAGCCGTAGACATTGTGCATTAGTATGCATGAACGTATGTGACTGTGAGTCTATTCACAAAGACATCTGCGTGCGTTAGGTATTGTAAAAAGCATATGAAGTGTTATTGGCTGAGTCGGACGTTATATCGCTGCTCTTATGAATCCAGTATTGTCGAGCCATGTCCCTCTATCTGCTCACTTTCTGGGCCAAGTCAAGCCGGAGAAACCTCAGTGAAAACGTGGGACATATATTTACAACTCACAATGGAAAATGCCAAACAATTACAGAGGAAAATACATATTTTGCCTTTGGCTTGCTCTGCATATATCTTTTAAGTAATACAATAGTTTACAGGGCCTTTTCAGTCAACCCAAGTGACTCAAATGACTTTACTGTATAACAAACCTCTAATGCAGGAGTATAACACCACTACGCTGCTGCAGTGACTTTAAGCTCTGCTCTGTGAACCCTTGCTAATATCAAAACACTATGAAACCAATTCAACGTAATAAATATCTCAGAGCAATTATTGATTATTATTTTAGTTTTAAGAGAAAATCAGTGCAGACTGTGAGGACGTTGTGTGGGACATGCAGAGACAGTATTTGTTCAGATTTGGATCATACTGGTTCTTTGCACAGGGAAATCTAACTAAATATTTGACATAATGACAAAGTGAAAACTACAAACATGTCTGAAGTGTTGTATAAATAAAGCTTGCCCTGCATATAATACAAAAGAACACAATCAGTGTTGTTTCAGCTCTGCAGCCTGATGCCCTCTGCACAGACTGGCAGACTGCAGAGGATCTGTGTGTCTGTGTGTGTGTGTGTGTGTGTGTGTGTGTGTGTGTGTGTGTGTGTGTGTGTGTGTGTGTGTGTGTGTGTGTGTGTGTGTGTGTGTGTGTCTGTGTGTGTGTGTGTGTGTGTGTGTGTGTGTGTGTGTGTGTGTGTGTGTGTGTGTGTGTGTGTGTGTGTGTGTGTGTGTGTGTGTGTGTGTGTGTGTGTGTGTGTGTGTGTGTGTGTGTGTGTGTGTGTGTGTGTGTGTGTGTGTGTGTGTGTGTGTGTGTGTGTGTGTGTGTGTGTGTGTGTGTGTGTGTGTGTGGTGACCCCTCACAGCTTCAAGGTCACTGATTGGGTACAATTTGATTGACAGAAGATACAAAAACAGGAAGGGGTGGAGCTGGAATTTCAACATACAGCTGATAGTGAGAGGGCGACTTCAGTACTACAACTGTACCAGTATGTGTGCGTGCTGTGTGTGTGTGTGTGTGTGTGTGTGTGTGTGTGTGTGTGTGTGTGTGTGTGTGTGTGTGTGTGTGTGTGTGTGTGTGTGTGTGTGTGTGTGTGTGTATGTGTGTCGTTATAGATAGTTAAAACATTATTATACACATTACATTTATTATGGTTATATATTTTAATAGTCTGAGTGTAGGTGCAGACTTGTCACATGTAAGCTGAACAAATAACAGAATATGGTAGTAGGGGGGGAGATCATAGTGGAGAGAGTCGGACCGATTCATTTGTACTGTTGCATTGTGGTCCAGGGGTCTCTCTTGGCTTCCATTAGGCAGCTCTGCTTCCTGCTCCAAGGATGATTGTTTTCTAAATGGCTTAGCTCCTCAACGACAATACGTTATACACAGAGACAGTCAGACGCACCAAACCGCATGTCCCACCCCTCAGTGCCCCTTACACACACACACACACACACACACACACACACACACACACACACACACACACACACACACACACACACACACACACACACACAAACACACACACACATGCACACACACACACACACACACACACACACACACACTTTTATGCAGATATATTGAATCCAGGTTTAATGGCTTTACCAGTCGAACTCGTTTTACATGCACTTGTCTTTCTTCCTTGATCTCCCTCTGTCTCAGGTTATCACCCCCCCTTCTTGATTTCTCTCCTCTTTCACTCACCTCTGTTCCCTTTCTCTTTCTTATAAATATTTCTGTCTGTCCCCCTCTCCACCTCCTCGTAGCTGTTGTCACTCACTCTTGATCATTTTGCTTCCACTTCCTCTCCGACTCTCTGTCACACTCTCTGTCGCCCCCCCCCCCTGTTGTCTGTAATGGGAAGACAAGCTGCTGATGGTGACAGGTGAAGGCCATAGCTTTAAGTTAACTCACAGAGGAGAAGCCCGCAGAAACCTGCTCCCCACTCTCACACGTCGCTGCTCTGAAGCTGAAGTCTGTAAATCTGTGTTCACTGTGGCAGCCATTGTGGAAGTGCAGCTTTAAATGTTTCTCCCTCGATATAGCTGCAGAGGTTTCCCTTGACTAGTTTAAGTTCCTTGTACTGTAAGGCCGTTCATTTATTATAGATTTTGCAACCAGAAACAGAGAGAAACTCCCTCTGGAGGGAACACGGGGATATTAGACTTTGTAGACCAGCTTGCAAAACACTACAGGAAAGGAAAACGCACCATAGAGCCTCTTTAAATGTTTGTCCTCTTGTTTATTGTGTCTACTATTCCATAGTAATGTATTCAAAGATGAGGTTTGATGATCATGTTGGAGAGTGTGGCCCCTTTAACACTGTGAATCAGTTTCTCTACTGACTGGGAGGTTCCCCTCTACACAGAGCATGCTGCAGTCTGTCCGCTGTTTGTTCCTGCAGTCATCAGTGTGTGAGTCCAGCCTCGTGTGGTCCCTCCGCAGTTTTTAAGGTTTAAGTCTTTTTCAAACGCTGTATACTGTAATCCTCTGTTCTCTGTGAAGGTGTTCCACTATAGTTAATACACTTACATTTAACAGCCCACCTCTATCTGGAGCTTACATTTAATCAATATGTGCTAAAGTGAATGTTAGTGAATTAAACTATTAGATTGAACATCCTAGACTTTTATAAAATTCTGACGAACGAGCTACACATCTCCCCATTCTCAATAATTACTTGTTCTATGTTCCTACAGTCAATTTGGCTGAATGACCTGTTATAATAAAATGGTCGTATCGCCCGTGCACGACACACACTTCCCTTGTGTGTTTCTTCTTAGTGCTAAAGCAGAGCAGTGTTTTTCAGTCCTCCAGGAGCAGTTTTATTCCTCAGACTTTATTCCCACTGCAGCTCGTTAGCGAGCATTTTGCCTGGACTACCGCTTTACATGACCGCGACAGAGCACACACACATTCATTCACACACATTCGGTCACAGGGCTCAGGCACTTTTGGACTTGGCGCAGTACAGGCGGCCAACTTATAAAGCAGTCTACATACGCTGTAAGCCTGTATAAGAACCTAATGGTTTAAATAGAGACAGGAAGAGAGACAGGGATTATGAAAGCCAATATAGGCCTATTATACTTTATCCCTTTGCTCTTACCCATAATGCTGTTTCTATAGCAGCGCTCCGGGCTGCTGTCGAGGAGTCTGGAGCCTTTTCAAACCTCCTGATCGTATCTTTACTCATGGTGTGCTGTTACTGAGGAATATTAGGTCAAACTTTGCCCTCCAGACTTTTTCTGTGTTCAGACCCTATGTCTTCCTGCTGGTTTTGTTTAAATAAGAGTCTGTCTTAAAGGTTTTTCTTTTTTCAGAAACATTCAACTTGTTCACCTTAGACTTTAATTGTTGTACCCTCCACATTTTTCACCAGGCACTGCTGCTTGCACTTTGTTCTTTAAGCTTTTACGTGCTTATTTTCAGTTATTGGAAAACTGTTAGGACTATGTAAAGGCTAGTGAACACTTTTTATTGTCGGACAAATATTTGATGTACCAAAGTTGTTTAAGAGTGGATGACAGTTGTTGACATATTTTGTTTAATGCACCGTATGGATAGGATAGGAATGGAGGAGGGAAAAAGTGCTTCTTTGGTTCATTGTCCATGACGTAAAGCATATTTCTTTAAAAAATAAATTCTCACATGGTGGCTCTTATTAAAGCTAAAATTATTCCTTGCTCCATGAGCTAATTTTTCAATATACGAAATATTTTTGTCATATTAAAGTAAAAAGGTGAATGTCAACCATTTAATCCAATTGTAACATTTATGATCCAACTCTCTTTTGGCTCTCAAAGCTATGTGTTTCATAATTGGCATGCCATACTTGAATACGCCATATTAATCATCAGTATTTTTCTCACAATTGCCTGTTTTCTGTCCAAGTAAAACAAAATCAGAATCTGGAGTAAGTACATTATGTGTGCAGCCCTGATCTGTTGAGAAATGGGCCTGACCTCATGATTCACAGAACATCATTTCCCGTAAACCAATCAATACCAAGTGAAGTTAACTGTTTAAAATGCACATCCATAAAGTGAACAGAGACAGTTTTCTGATAAAAAGAGACCTCTGGCCTCAGAACAATCTGTAAATGGAGAAGCTGTAAATAACAGTGTGAGATGCGTGTGTGCACCAGGCAGTTGACTTTCACAAGAGCAGGCTAATGCACCTTAGTTAAATCATGTATTTATACTCTGGTACCCCTGCACTGTACCACCACCTCCACCCGTCTGCCCCCCCTCTCTGGTAATCTTTGCGCCTCTATCTCTCTCTACTAACTTATGGTTTCTTTAGAAAACATTAGCATTCCTCTGCAGAGAGGGTCAGAGTGTACACACACACACACGTGTGTGTGTGTGTGTGTGTGTGTGTGTGTGTGTGTGTGTGTGTGTGTGTGTGTGTGTGTGTGTGTGTGTGTGTGTGTGTGTGTGTGTCTCCAGGCTCCTGATACGGCAGATAAGGATCCATCACGATAATGGAGCTTTAATGGCTGCAGTAAAAATCATCTTCTACAAACCCTCTCTTACTCTGACAAAAACACACACACATCTTATCCATTCCCTCTGTCTATCTCTCCGTTTCCCACGATCCTCTCTGTCACTCACTAAATCAGAACTTGAGCTTGCAACATACTCTTTAGCGCCAGGACGTGCACTCACACACACTTGTCATGTCATACACCCAAACCACTGTATCACACACACACACACACACACACACACACACACACACACACACACACACACACACACACACACACACACCACACACAAAATTCAGGCACACACAAACTGACTACTAAACTGGCAAAAATGATAATTATATAAATCTTAATTAGTTTCCAGGGATTAAAAGTGTGCAGATTTGGTGAGTGAAGAAAATACTAACAGCTTGAAACCATGATTATCTCACTGCGTAGGTATAAAATTGGGGTTAATACCTGAGATGAAACAAACGGCTTAAAAGTCCCAAACCTCCTTGTGCCTGCCAGGGGATTCTGGCAGCATCATAATGACAGGGATTGAAATAATGTTCCATCACAGAAAGAAAACACAGAATATTCACAATTTATTCAAGAGACATATTTCATCTGACTAGGCTTTATGGGTCTCCGTACATCTTCTAAATAAAAGATGATGAATTGTACGCGCAGCCGTGTCTCGTACAACAGGAAAAAAAATCTCAGTGTTCAATGATAGATAAGGTTTTCCTATTTTCTTTAATCCTCAGTCTTGCAGCTTCTCTCTCTCTACCCCCTTCCTCCAGTTTCCCTTCCTCCTCCTCTCTCTGTTAATGCAGTTAATGTACACGGCATTATTGAAAGTGTCTGTGCTTGCAGCAGGATTCAGATATTAGGTGGCTCATTTGGTTAGCTCATTGACTGTTATCAGATTACAGGTCAATGACCTTAATGACCAGACAGCAACACGGAACAGGGATGAAAAGAAGATAAATGAACAGCTGCATGGTTGGTTTGTTGTCTGCTGGATGGATGCCTGAATGTGGCAAGGGGCAGATGACGGGTTATTTGTCTGGGAGTTGGGCAAATAAGGTGCTCAACATCAAGACAGCATACTCCAGGAGCAATATACCCAGACATTTCCTGATCCAATGCGAATTTGCAGACATAATCAAGGTTCAAGGTTCTTTATTTGTCATACGAACATACAGTTGCAAGAAAAAGTGAACCCTTTGGAACTACCTGGATTTCTGCATAAATTGGTCATAAAATGTGTTCTGATCTTCATCTATGTCACAACAATAGACAAACACAGTCTGCTTAAGCTAAAACCACACAAACAATTATATGTTTTTATGTTTATATTGAACACACCATGTAAACATTCACAGTGCAGGGTGGAAAAAGTATGTGAACCCTTGGATTTAATAACTGGTTGACCCTCCTTTGGCAGCAATAACCTCAACCAAAGGTTTCCTATAGTTGCATATCAGACCTGCACAACGGTCAGGAGGAATTTTGGACCATTCCTCTTTACAAAACTGTTTCAGTTCAGCAATATTCTTGGGATGTCTGGTGTGAATCGCTCTCTTGAGGTCATGCCACAGCATCTCAATTGGGTTGAGGTCAGGACTCTGACTGGGCCACTCCAGAAGGCCTATTTTCTTCTGTTGAAGCCATTCTGTTGTTGATTTACTTCTGTGCTTTGGGTCGTTGTCCTGTTGCATCACCCATCTTCTGTTGAGCTTCAATTGGTGGACAGATGTCAATGTCTTGATAAACTTGAGAATTCATTTTTCCGTCAATGAGGGCAATCTGTTCAGGCCCTGAGGCAGCAAAGCAGCCCCAAACCATGATGCTCCCTCCACCATACTTCACAGTTGGGATGAGGTTTTGATGTTGGTGTGCTGTGCCTTTTTTTCTCCACACATAGCGTTGTGTGTTCCTTCCAAACAACTCAACTTTGGTTTCATCTGTCCACAGAATATTTTGCCAGAAGTGCTGTGGAACATCCAGGTGCTCTTTTGCAAACTTCAAATGTGCAGATCAGAACACATTTTATGACCAACTTATGCAGAAATCCAGGTAATTGATGAAAAAAAGTGAGAATACTGAAATAAGAGTCTATATGCAAGCCATGGAATGATATATTAGATAATAGTCCGAGCAGCAAGTCCTCAAAAAAGGCTTTAGTTTTCGAGATAACCCCTACCCGAGGTAAGAACAACATGACACAACAAATGATTTTCTTATCTTTAGGGTCTCCCATTAATGAAATGATTGTTGTCTAATTTTATTTTGGGGAAAAAAATGTTTTTTGGGTTGCTTCTTTAAGAACTACGGCCCAATCCCTGAAAAAGAGCCCAAATTAGGACCAGGCCGAATGTTGGAAAAGTGACTAAAAAGCCCATAAACTTGAGAGTGACCTCTCTTTTCCTCTTTCAAATTTGCTGAGGTATGAAACCAGGTGGCTGTCCTTACATCACCGAAATAGTCAGACAATTATTTTACTAAAGAAATACTGAATTATAGTCCTGTAAACTTAGCTTTAGTTTAGACGGAAATTTTACTTTTGTTGATAGGAACATAGGACTCAATCACTTTCCCCTCATTTATCAGAAAAAACTGAATTCCCTAAGAATATGACCATTACTGAATTGTCTAGGGTGCTATTGAAGACATAACCAGTAGTTGTATGGAAATATCTGGTACAAGTTCTATTGCAAATGAGATTTCTTTAGACATAGGCCTACCTTCTTATCTGAGACAGCAAAATCCGAATGGGGGGCAAGTGGCATAATAGCCTATAAGTTAAAAGAATGCTCATTTCTGATTCATTTATATTTGGAGAGGGAAATACCAGTGGGCTGAAGTACAATCACCAAATAGTCAGAATTAAGATTAACCTATATACACTAAAGTGTATAGTCAGATCGGTGCCACCCGCGGCTCGCAAGCGCATGCGGAACTTGCATACCTCTGTCTGCAGCNTCTGCTCATCTCTCATCGAAATAATATGCTACAAAGGGGCGGACTGGCCATCTGTGTGTTGAACTTTCCTGTCGGCTCCCAGACCGTATTCGAGGAGGGCAGAAGCAACAAGCTTCAGGTTCAATAACCCACTTTAGCTTAAATGACTGGAGAGAGGTGAGCTCTTCTTGGGAGGCCGTTGCATTTATTTAGCTGTTCTTCTGTTTCACAAAATACATCACAGACCTCTGTTTTTCTGCTTCCTCGTTTCACTTCCAGAAACATACACACGTTCCCTCACTGTCGCTCTACCATCCACAAACACAAGCCACACCCCTCTCTCTCTCTCTCTTAAAGCGACAGCGATCTCGTCTCACTCTCACTCTGCATGACCCTAATATCATAACATGTGTGTTCTGGAGAATCACAGAACGGACGATCGTCCTTATTATTATCATGCCGTTTAAACCAATTATTTAAATGTGTTTGTTAAATTCGGCATCATAAGTTGTGCTGACAGGTCCACACACTGCTTCCCCGCAGCGAGGCTCCCCCCGCCCTCCTGCTGATAGTTCACGAGCGTCAAGCTCCTCAACCCCCCCCCCCCCCTCGTTGATAATTCTCGATCGTTGGCACGCTGATAACAATTTTTTTTTTAAATGGCACTTCATATCAAAAAGGTTGCCGACCCCTGCTCTAAAACATAGGTGTAAATAGTACAGGTTTTATTGAAACTGGAACCTTAATTCAAAGTACAGTATACAAATCATCAAATAAGTTTCAATAAAACCTGTACTATTTACACCTATGTTTTAGAGCAGGGGTCGGCAACCTTTNTCTACGACTTATTGACCAGGTACGATTTTATTGATTAAGTGTAGTGTTTGGAGGTGTGCGTTGGAAGGCAAGGTGTTGTTTGGTAGACGAAGCGGGGGAGGTCCTTGAGGTGTGTTTAGCCCCTAGCCCGAAAGAGACGTCGACGAGGAGTGTGACACCTTAAGGAAGGTTCTGGTGGACTCCTGAGGGGTCCTGGTGGACTCTGAGGGTCTGGTGGACTCCTTGAAGGTGTCTGGTGACTTCGGAAATCTTTTCCGATTTTTGTTTACAAAATTCTTTTTCACGTCTTTGCAATGTTCCTGAGGGTGTAGTTGGAGGTTTTGCACAGGTGTTTGATGTGGGTGTCAAAGGTCAGATGTCGGTCAAATCTTACACCCAGGTTGGTAACTGATGTGGAGAGGGGTATGTTTTGGCCAGAAAAGGTGATGTGGGTTATGGGGGATGGCTGGACCTGGTTTGGTGTGCCAACTAAAATAGCCTCTGTTTTGGAGCTATTTAGCTGCAGGAAGTTTTGTTCCATCCAAGCCTTTATCTCCTCAATGCAGGTGTTAAAGGATGTTGATGGGAACGGTGATGATGATGATGACAGTGAGGATGCATGTGGGATAGGGTCTGTCTTTATATATACAGTAGCTGCGTGTCATCAGAGGACCGACCCCTAAGGGACACCACAGGTGACAGGGTGTGTCTGGGACCTTGCACCTCCCAAGGAGACGTACTCTGTTCTTCCAGACAGGTAGGACTGGAGCCAGCTCAGGGCGGAGTCAGAGAGTCCGATGGTGTATTGGAGGCACTGAAGGAGGATGTTATGGCCAACAGTGTTGAATGCTGCAGTCAGATCCAGGAGGATGAGGAGAGATGGGGAACCAGTGTCAGCCGCCATCAACAGGTCGTTTGTGACCCTGACCAGAGCTGTTTCAGTGGGCGGAACGGAAACCGGACTGGAATTTCTCAAAGAGGCCGTTTAGTTGGAGATGGTCCTGAACCTGGACTACAAGGATGTCTACCAGCATGTCATGCACTCACTGGCTGTGGCACAACAAGTAGTTTGTACAGAATAGGAAAGATAACAGCATTCACCAAACTCAAGACCCATCTCAGCGAGCTCAAAGATCTGGCCCATTTTGGACTCTCTGCCAGCTTGGAAGAGTCTTTGCCAGTCCCATGAAAATTGGCGCTTCTTCTATGGAAAAAAGGAAATCGGACTGATGTGCACAAACTTGGATGAACTGAGGTTCATAATTGCATCAATAACAGATGCAGCCTCGGAAAATCTCCCTCCAACAGAGGATGTATTTCAACAACATGTACAAAGAGCAATGTTTTAGACAGCGATATGGTGTCACAGCCGAACCCAACCCCTTGTTATGGAGTCCGGTTGGCAGGGGGTGGATTGCCAGAGATGGGGGCTATTCGACCAGTTTCTGAGGAACTTGACATTTAACATTATATTCTAGTATCTATATACTTGACCTCTCACATCATTATTTGATGATTTGTATACTGTACTTTGAATTAAGGTTCCAGTTTCAATAAAACCTGTACTATTTACACCTATGTTTTAGAGGCTTGCAATTTAGAACTAATACACTTGATTGTATTGGGTTACTCTTATTCTGACTATTTGGTGATGTAGTTCAGCCACCTGGTATNGTAAAACATAGAGGTTCTGCCTCTTAATGAATACTTAATTTTCTCCAATTTTAGAAAAGACATGACATCGCTGCGCCACTTAACATTGGAAGGAGCTTTTTTGGATTTCCAGTGAAGAAGAAGAAGTCGTCTTGCCAATAACTAAGAAAATGCCAGAATATCCAATTGCCCCGAGTTGTATCTGTTGTAATCTTCTGGGCACCCAAATATGGCAATATGGGGACAGACTTTCACAGTGAGTGAGAGTATTTTTGAGATATCCTCAAAAAACTTCTGCCAAAAGGAAAACAATAATGGGCAGGAGACGAACATATGGGATAGGTTGCATGGAGAGGCTTGACATTTCAATCAGGAGAGACTTCATTTTGTACAAGAACATTTATTGACACATGTCAAATGATAAATGTTAAGTCTTTGGCGATTAAATCGCCAAAGACTTAACATTTATCATTTGACATGTGTCAATAAATGTTCTTGTACAAAATGAAGTCTCTCCTGATTGAAATGTCAAGCCTCTCCATGCNCTTGTTTCCACTACTCCTCAAGTACTTCCTGTAGTTTGGGACATTTGTTTTGCTTTAGGTTATAACACTTGTGTTATTCTTCAGAGATGGGTCCTCATTACAGATCTGCAATTTTTCCTAAACATTTGTTTTTAGGCCTTTCTTAAAGGCTTCAGTGTTCTGTGGGGTCCTCAGGTGGTCTGGGGAGTCCTCAGGTGGTCTAGGAGGGAATTCCACAGGTGAGGAGCAGCTGCACAGAAAGCCCGATCCCCCATNCTGACTGCAGGAGAGAGGAGAACCATTTTAAAGTTTGGCTGCAGCACGGTGATTGGCTGCTGGAGAATGAGGTGAATGTAATAGGTTAAAGAGAACGCCCGTGATGAGCTGATTATAAGCAGCTGCGGACTGAATGAATACCAGTCTTCCTGAAAGAATTTACGCTAAGCTTCATTTGTCACAGATGTCAATAACAGTGGGATATATTTGTGACAATCGTGCCTTTGAGAAATTAACCCTGTACAGCACCTTGAACCAGGGGCGGACTGGGACTAAAATTCAGCCCTGGAAACTGACCCAGTCCGGCCACATGAAATGTCAAATGTTAGAAATCCGCTGTTTAAAATTGTACGTCCGATTTGCTCCTTTTTTCCTCTCTGTACACAGCTCCAGTTTGGGCATTGGCCTGTCATCAGATTTCCTTTTTAGTTGCTGCTGTAGCGGAAGTTTAGTACAATTATTTTTGATGAAATACTCCAAATCTCCACCCTCCATAATTGCACTTGCTTCAGTTGCTTGCTACTTTTTAAGGGCAGTTGACAGTTACAATACGAACTGAAGTTGATGCGATTTGATTGGATTGTGAGGCATGACGTGAGCCTCATCTGATTGGTCAATTCCTCAATTTTCTTTCACCAAGGGAAGCCAATTTCGGCTAGCCTCCTCTCGCAACAGAGAGTGCAATCTACTGTTTCACCATAACATCTAGAGGGGCCTTGTTTCACTCTTTGTAAAATACTCAATGAGAATGGGGGAGAGATGGGCCGGCAGAATAATTACCGAAACTAAACGAAAGTGTTTTTATTTATTTATTAAAATTATAACTACAATCCAAAAAAACTGGGGAAGCCAGGCTTCCCTTGGCCTCCAGGAGAAAAACGCCACTGAGTTAAAGGGATAATTCTCACCCACCTCTTGCTCTTGCCCTGCACTTGTATGTGCCAGTTGAGCTGGTTCTTGCAGCTCAACTCTGCCCCTCATCATGAACGCAGGAGGCTGGCTCTATATCTGAACTCGCGCCCTCATCATTCTCTTCATCATCTTGCACTTGTTCTAAGCTGCTGCTGATAGAGCTTGTAGCAGCGCTGCTGCCAAAAAGGTCTGTCAATTTGCGACATTTAGCCTATATGCTTCACCTGCGAGTGACTTCACCTTTTTTTCTCTTGCCTTCTCGCCCCACCTTTTTCTTTTCGTTTTCTTTGATTTTTATCCATGTTTTTTCATTCTCCCTGTCTGTCGCGGCGTCTAATCTCTTCTCTTCGTGTGGCCGGTCTTTTTTCTTCTTCGTGTGTGATTATTTGACAGATAAGAACCACACAACTGCATTAGCGGCCGCTGTCCCCCTCTGTCGGCCGTCAGCGCAACTTAAATGATGACGTTAAACCATTTTTTTTTTAAAGGGCCGGCCGGCCGTCAACGGCCCTTGACGACCGGCCGTTCTGTGGTTCTCCAGATTCTACAGATGGCCAGTCCGCCCCTAGACACCAGGATGGTGCTCCATGACATACATCTTGCAGAGTCATATTCCCGCATCATTGTGAGGTCTGATGACACAGGTGTGGAAGTACTGCTCATACTGTATATTATGCAAGCAAATATATGTTTGGTTCATGTCTAGTGTACATGCATGCAGAGAGAGAATGAGAATGAGAGAGAGATCTGTCCCCATCAACACCATATGTGAGAACATTTGAAAAGACATGTCTAACTGTCTACCAGCATGTCGTGCACTCACTGGCTGTGGCACAACAAGTAGTTTGTACAGAATAGGAAAGACAATCAGCATCAGCAGGTCGTTTGTGACCCTGGCCAGAGCTGTTCCAGTGCTGTGGGCGGAACGGAAACCGGACTGGAATTTCTCAAAGAGGCCGTTTAGTTGGAGATGGTCCTGAAGCTGGACTACAAGGATGTCTACCAGCATGTCATGCACTCACTTGGCACAACAAGTATTTTGTACAGAATAGAAAAGACAACAGCATTCACCAAACTCAAGACCCATCTCAGCGAGCTCAAAGATCTGGCCCATTTTGGACTCTCTGCCAGCTTGGAAGAGTCTTTGCCAGTCGCAAGAGAATTTGGGCTTCTGCTATATGGTGTCAAAGCCCGAACCCAAACCCTTGTTATGGAGTCCTGTTGGCAGGGGGTGGATTGTCAGAGATGGGGCCATTCAACCAGTGCTATTTACAAAACCCCCATCACCTACAGAAGTGAGAGACATCAGTAGGTCTAAAGTAAAAATTCAACGACGACATCCGCCTTTTCAAATCATGTTTAATTAAAACATCAATTTATGAGGGTTTTAGAGGTAGGGAGGTATTTAACGTTCGAACGAAGTCAACCGAACCGATGAAAAATTCCCGTCAAATGGTCAAATCGTTATGCTTGACTTCAACTTACGCTAAACTTAACCTAACACTCCGGTACTGCACTCCGGAGTAGACTAACCAGTTAAGGAGTTAAAAGAAAGGTCGGTCCCTTCTCGTTTAAAGCCGATTCGGAGGAGAGTGTTGTCTCTCACGTTAGATAACAAAGGTTGGGTATTGTATATCTCCGGAACAAAGTCCGAGAAACATTTGTATGAGTTACTCATTACCCCTCTCTACCCGCCATCTATTAATCGCTTTGATTTGCTTCACAAAAATAAATAAATAATTTTAATATTGATGTTAGGTTTTTTTTTGATTCCTCGGTCCGAAAAGAAACCGGGAGGTCCTCTTTTGCGGTGACTCAAATTTCCCTATGAAGAAGTTGGGTGGAGAACGAGGAACGGGAGCGTCGAACATACACGGTCAACTCGACCAAGAAGGGTTGGTCGAGTTGAGTAACGGGGAGTACGTACTTGCGTCCTCCGACCGAGATATTAGACTTCGAGGCAGCGGGAGTAGTAAGGGGACAACGTAGTAGAAACCGTGAACAAGATTTCGACGACGACTATCCGAACATTCGTCGCCGACCCGACGGTTTTTTCCAGACAGTTAAAACGCTGTAAATCGGTTATAATACGAAGTGGACACTCACTGAAGTGGAAAAAAAGAGGAACCGGAAGGAGCGGCGGCTGGAAAAAGAAAAGCAGGGGAAGAAACTAAAATAGGTACAAAAAAGTAAGAGGTGACAGACAGCGCCGCAGATTAGAGAAGAGCAAGCACACCGGCTAGGAAAAAAGAAGGAAGGGCACACCCTAATAAACTCGTCTATTCTTGGGTGTGTTGACGAACGCCGGCGAACAGGGCGGAGACAGCCGCGGCAGTCGCCGTTTTGAATTTACTTACTTGCAATCTTAGCGTAAAAAAGAAAATTTCCCGGGGGCCGGCTGGCAGTTGCCGGTGGAACTGCTTGGCCTGGGCAGAGACACCAACGAGGTTCTAAGGATCGTCTACACGGTCAGGCGCGGGTATCTGTGGTCCATACCACGAGGTACTGTATGTTAGAACGTTCCAGTATAAGCGCGCGTACGTAACACTCAGGACTACTGTGTTCCACACTTCATGACGAGTATAAACTACCGTTTCGTTTATGTACAAGACCAAAAGTACAGATTCACATCAATGTAACGTGGGCGTACGTCCGGTACCTTATCTCTCCTCTAGTTACAGGGGTAGTTCGTCGGTTATACACTCTTTTTAAACTTTTTCTGTACAGATTGACAGATGGTTCGTAGCAACACCGTGTAGTGACTGACACCGTGGTTGGGTCATCATTGTCTTATCCTTTTATGTTAGTCCGTAGTCTCCTAGCAAACACTGGGGACTGTCTCGACAAAGTCACGACACCCCCGGCATTGCCTTTTGGCCTGACCTTAATAGAGGTTTTTCTCCGACAAAATCAACCTCTTACCAAGGACTTCGACCCGCCGTGATGTTACTACAGATGGCGTCCCGTACAAGTACGTGAGTGACCGACACCGTCGTTGTTCATCAAACATGTGTCTTATCCTTTCTGTTGTCGTAAGTAGGTTGAGTTTCTGGGTAGAGTCGCTCGAGGTTTCTAGACCGGGTAAAACCTGAGAGACGGTCGAACCTTCTCAGAAACGGCAGGCGGTTACTCTTAAACGCCGAATGACCGATATACCCAGTCGTGGCGCTTTGGTCGTTTTGGGAACAATACCTCAGGACAATGCGTTCCCCACCTAACAGTCTCTACACCAGGTAAGTTCGCGTCACGATAAATCGTTTGCGGGGGTCCCGTGCGATTGTCTTCAGCTCTCTGTAATCGAGTCGGAAACATACACGTTTCTACGTTTCACACCCTCTCTCACCTTTTTCACGGTCACGAGAGACAACGGAAGGGACAAGTTCTTGAGGCTGTTCCCTTCCGGGGTTGTCTCTCCGGGTCGACCGTCGAAAGGTCGAGGAGAGGTCGTGAACCGGACGAAACGTATTCG
>NW_011352500.1:494361-547020 GCF_000735185.1 Notothenia coriiceps
GGGTCATCCAACCAGGACTAGAATAGTCTAAAATGTTTCCCCTAACGTTTCTGAGGAACCTGACATTTAACATTATATTCTAGTATCTATATACTTGACCTCTCACTGAATTATTTGATGAATTGTATACTGTACTTTGAATTAAGGTTCCAGTTTCAATAAAACCTGTACTATTTACACCTATGTTTTAGAGGCTTGCAATTTAGTAACTAATACACTTTATTGTATTGGATTACTCTTATTCTGAATATTTGGTGATGTAGTTCAGCCACCTGGTATTTCCCTCTACAAATATAATGACCATCAGAGTGAGCATTCTTAACTTATAGGCTATTGTGCCTGTATTTACCTGTATCAGAGAAGAGGTAGGCCTATGTCTAAAGAAATCTCATTTGCAATAGAACTGTACCAGATATTTCCATACAACTACTGGTTAGTGTTCAATAGCACCCTAGACAATTCAGTGATGGTATATTTTTTAGGGATTTCTGTTTTTCTGATAAATGAGAGAAAAGTGATTGAGTCCTATGTTCCTATCACCAAAAAGTACAATTTCCGTCTAAACTAAAGCTAAGTTTACAGGACTATAATTCAGTATTTTTTTAGTTAAATATTTGTCTGACTATTTGGTGATGTAGGACAGCCACCTGGTTCATACCTCAGCAAATCTGAAGAGGAAAAGAGTTCTCATTCTCAAGTTATGGGCTTTCTTGTCACCTTTCCCATATTCGGCCTGGTCTAATTTGGCTCTTTTTCAGGGATTGGGGTAGTTCTAAAGAACAACCCAAAAAACATTTTTTCCCCAAAATAAAATTTGACAACAATCAATTTCATTAATGGGAGACCCTAAAGATAAGAAAAATCATTGTTGTCATTTGTTCTACCTCGGGTAGGGGTATCTCAAAATCTGAGGGCCCTTCCTGCTGGACTATAAATAGATAAATAATTACTAAGTAGCCGATTAATGTTATGGATGTTGTTACAACAGTTTAGGTGTTTAACAGTCTTATTGCCTTTTTCTAGTTGCAACTTGTAAATAACTTTTACAAAGACTCTCGCTAATTTCTAAGCTTGTTCAAACAGGCAACAGCATTGTGTTAAAAAACGTATTTATTGAAATGATGCCACCACACGTGGATTACGCTACGGTGGCAATGCAGAGGGCTACAGCAAAACACCACAGGATCAACAATGCAACATTATCACGCAAGACACTGGCCAATCAAATACATGCAAGCACACTTTCCTGTTTCTTTTTGTAATGTCATGCCCACCAACACAGCCTATTGAGTTATTTAATGCAGGTCTGCAGGTCTATTCGGTTGTATGGCCAGTAGAGCTTTTTTTGCATGATTTTGGGATGCTAATAATTTGGCTGTGTTTCAACTTCTTATGTGATTCAGCATATCATCCTCCTCTATGATAATTCTACCTTGTTTATCAACTTTTTTTGTTGAGATAGTTAAAGTTGTCGTTGCAATTGCACAGTACTTGTGTGCTCACTCTATGATGGAGAAACATGCCAATTTCCACTGTATTGTATACTGCAAATACATGAATGAGGACTTAATTGCTTCAAGCTTCCATATGCTGAAAGTGCCAGTCATCGGTATTGGTGAAAACTCTGATTGAAACCCTGACCCCATAGCATTTAGCACATTTTGCTGAAATGTTGTGTAAAGTGAATAAGCTCTCTACTTCTCTGACGGACTGCTGATCATAGAAACTCACACAGTTTAGAGAAGTACAGTTTGAGTGTGTTGATGATTCAGTCATGTCTGAAGGGATACAACATGTTAACAACAATAGGAATAGCTTGGACTTTTGTGTCTAGTTACCCATTCTTCTGCTTCTTTAAATAACATTTTTAAACCAACATTTGTCTTTTTACTATCATGATGTACGCTTTCAATTCGTAAAACAGACTTACATCCTGGTATAACACTTTCTCATAACAGGAACACATCCAGAGAGTTGGCCTAAAACACATATTGACATTTAGATTATTAAATCAGAAATACATTTTTAATGTTAAATGCACACGTTGCCTTGTTGAAAGAATATTCTTGTACGCCTTCCGGTAACATTTTAAATTAAGAAACAATCTTTTTTTTTTTTTTTAAGGCCTTGATATCATGTCAATGTCACAATAAGTACTCTGGGCAATAGAAGTGTGAAAAGGTTCACTTACACAATGTTTGTCTCTTTATGCTATTTGAAGATCAGGATGATTAAATAAGTGCGTAGAGAAGATGGTTTTCTGAAACGGCTCAGTGTTGATTCTAATGGGTGATACTGTGCTCCTGGCAACATCAAGAGTGACATCATTAATACAGAAACACATACATACCTTTTTAATTAAGCATATAGCTGGGAGTGTGGCTGTAAATTAAAGCAAAAATAATTGATGAACATATTACACTTTAAACTGATATGTTAACTTCATTTTCTTTTACAGTGAGGCGTTGTGAAAGATTCATCTGCTCTCGTGCTCTTCAATATATTCACTACTGATAGAAGCACCCTGATCTCACTGAATTGACATGGAAAACAAAAGGGAAACACTTGCATAAAAGTGTTATTTTTGCTACTTTTTATGCCAAAAATTAGGATGAAGGAAGCGTTGAAGCATGTCATCTAGTCCACCATTTCGAACATTGTGCAGATGTGAGGCTTGGCTCAGTGAGGCTCGGAACAAACAGAAAAACTGGCCAAGTTCCTGCTGAAACTATGGCCTGAAATTAGTGATGATCCCTTAAATGCACTCTGACTGAATAAACATGATGAACATACACTTGGTTTAGGTAATGGAGATGACAGATATTATCAGCAGTTTTGGCTCTCTGCTGATAACAAGATGAGGATGGAAAGGATAGGGGAAAATATATTGTGAACTCATTTAAATTACATTTTTTTATTTTGCGTAACATCACACAAGTTGACCATTGAACTGTGATGCATTCGTTGAGAAATGTAATTTTGCTAAATCTAAAATGTTTGTATTTTGATTCTTTATATGAAGCTGTATTTCTAAATGCTTCCACATCAGGAGGCTGTGTCAGTGTGCTGGACTTTCGAATCAGGGAATAGTAAGTTCTAGTCCTACTGCAGTCAGCATGTCGTTGTGTCCCTGGGCAAGGCACTTCACCCCAAATTGCTCCTGTGGGGATTGTCCACTGTACTGAATGTATATAAGTTGCTTTGGATAAAAGCGTCTAACAAATGACATCACACAGGTGATGAAGAGATGTATTCTCTGCCTGCTGGCTGGGCCTCGATAGCCTCGATTGTTTGGAAAATGGAAACCTACCTAATGTTTTTCCTTTCGGCCTTCTTCTTACACTCTTCTTACATGCCTCCACCCATTTCTCTCCCACCAATCCCTCTCCCCCCCCTTCTCCCTCTCTTTGGGTCATTAGCATGTTGCTGATGGGGGCCGGTCATCCATTGAGCGGCGCGGGGAGGTTTGGCCAGGCTGCAGCAGGCCTGTCAGGGCAGGTCATTAAGAAAACGACGGGTCGGGGAATACACAGACAAGGTTGATTGGTTTCCTGCAGCCGTCAGCAGAGCCCTGCAGCATCTCCTGACCCTGGGAGCCCCATCTAACCTGCACACATACACAAACACATACACTGCATGCACCTGCACAAGAACACAGAAATCCTCATACACACCCCTAACCTAGCCCTCACTAAAGGCTAAAGACTGGGAAAGGACAAGGGGCCGCAGCGAGGCGATTACCCTGATCCTGATCCGCACAACCCAGCCTGTTGCCAGTTTTTAGATCAGCTAGTAATAGTGTGCAGCTTGGCACTAATCCAGACAGCACGCCTGCTGCTCACTTCTGAACTAACCATATGAATAGACAACAAGTTTTGTTGTCTATTTTTGGAGCCAAAACTGCAGTAACAAAAAAAAAACATGAAGTTGACCCCAGTTTTCTTGAAAGGTCACATGTGGGATTGAATGCTGCTGTGTGCTGGGAGAGGCTCTGCCATGCGTGCATAGATGGAATGCTACCCAGCATCCATCTCTGCTGTCTGTTGTGCTGTGAATGTCAAACCCAGAGGCTCTGACACCCCCCACCCTTTCAACCCCCCCTTTACGCCCCCCTACCCTACCTGACCCTCCAGTCCCAAGCAGCCCCGGCCTACCTGATGAACAGAGCTTCCTGCCTGGGGCTTCTGTGCTCCAAATGAGCCTTATAATAATGTTACTTCAAATGTCAAAGGCAGGGTTATTAGCGCATGTGTGTGTGTTCCGGGGCGTGGTGCATGGTGTTTGGGAGGGGGGGGGCTGAGTTTCTTGTATAGCTGCCACAGCCTTCAATCCATCCTTCAGTGTAATCAAATGCATTAATGTGTAAAAATGCCATTTAGCACAACACATCCAACGGGCTGGTTAGTAGGCACTGATAGACAGATAGGGTTTGACTGACAGTCCCCGGCTGTGGCCTGTCTGTGGGTTTCAATGACACACAAGCCATTCTTCATGCTTAGGCTCAATCATAGAGCCCGCTTTCTACTTGTGGAATAGCTATGCAGTGAAAACATAGTCACTAAATGACACACTAGGACACACCAACACACACTCATGTAAGACAATGCACAAACTCTAACATTAACCCACACACTGTGATTGTTAATGCACAATATAATTGCTAATGGGACCTGTCTTAGGGGTGAAGTGGTGTTAACCTCTGATCAACCCCAGGTCAACCACTTATAGGCTAGATAGAATTCATTACATTTTACCCACTTCATCATCAGCATCTGACTGACCAATTTCACACCCATGACAATGACAAACACTCGAGCCGAGGAATGAAAAAGGCAAGCGACGATTTTAGCAATGACCCAAGTAGATACAATTTATTCTCTGTCTCGCATATGAGACTCGTTGCATTTGTGATTGCGCCATGCTGGCCTGCTGATTGGATATTTTTTGTTTGTGTTTATGATCCGGCCAAAAGTGTTTCCTCAACCAGCTAGCCTGCCAGCTAACTATTCAGTCAGCCTCCAGAACTTGTGTCAGGAAGGCTGTGTTTAACTCACAACCTGCCACAGCACAACATAGCCAACCAGGCGGCAATTAAGATGTTAATAGATAGCTTCATAAGGACGAGAAACCAGAGGGAGGAGGGAGGAGGGGGGGGGCAAACCGCAACAGATTTCCAAGACTTCTAATTAATAGCGATGGCAATTAAAGTGTAATTCAGCCCATTTCCCTCTGTAGTGCTCACTCTCCCTTGCCTCCAATTGCCTTTTCTCACTCGCCAAAAGCACTGGAGGATTATGACGCATCCTTTTTATAAAGTTAAATGTTTTCATGTATGCTGTTGGCAGTTTGGATAAAACACCCATGTAGACAAAGTGGGCAAATAACTAAATTACCGAGTCATCTCCTTGGGGCTAATCCTCTGCTGCTTTATTGAAGTATATTTTTGATATGGATGAACTGGATGAATGTTTTGCATTTCTATCTCATGTAGGTGTGTGTGTGTGTGTGTGTGTGTGTGTGTGTGTGTGTGTGTGTGTGTGTGTGTGAGACAGTAGCGCCAAGCAGTAAGGCAGGGCCAGGTGAATGATAGGAACTTTAATTAGCAGGGTTGTGGCTCCTGTGCGGCGCTGTTCAAGAGACGAGTCGTCGGGGACTCTGAGGTGCCATGCTCAGTGGGGAGAACTCAGAAAAACAGCCTTAATTGGCAAGAGATATTTATAGACAAAGCACCTCTTTCAAGGTTAGTGGGTTAAGTCTGTTCAACCCTCAATATGGGGACCATCATGTTGGTGGCAACAAACAGGCCGCTGCCAAAAAAAACTGCCACACCTCCCCAACTCTCATCACCATACATGTACATCATAAATCCAATGCTACACACATGTACCTTCCCGATGCACATAGACATGCTCGTGACACCTTCTGTGAAAAAGTGAGTGAGAGAATAATGGAGACAGGGAGAGAGAGAGAGTTAGGAAGATGTGGATGGAAAAGACAAGGTGGGGAGGTTGCTCCTGGGTTGAATCCCTCATTGGATGCGTCTTCATCTGCCGCCCAATCCTCCCGGGGGCCCCTGCTTCTCCATTTCATTAGTTTGTCAGCCTGCACGAAGGATTGTGCATGAGGCCTTTAATTTAGTGGATAGCCAGGGGCTGGTTGTGTTGCCTGGTGTGACTCTCAGCTCCAACCGGCTGGGATCTAACTAGGATCAGCTTAGCTCAACCTAATGCAGATACCCAGGCACGTACACCTCAGTGCACCCACCCAGTGCGACTGTAGGAGGTCCATTCATCTACTGTGTATGTTTATAAGAGCACTGCAATATATGGAAGAGATGCAACGTTAATAAAACACCTCACTACTTTAAAACTGATGAAATGCCCAAAGCTTGAATTAAGCACCCCTATATAATGTTGAAAAATGAAGGAACCCGTTCCCTAGTTTAGTTTGTTTAATATTCTGATTATCTGTCTCAATATGACCGCACAAATTGGCTTTACACCTACTGTAGTATTATAATAATAATAATAATAATAATAATAGTTTACTTATATGTGATGTGTTTTGAAAGTCTTCTGGAAACCTGTGTTTTGTTGTGTAAAACTAGGAGTATTACATATATCTATCCATCTACTTACAATCTCCTGTAATTTATTTATGTATCAACTGTTTGTAATGAGCTGTTATAGAATTAGTCACACTCTTTAGAGGGTCTAACCAACAGTCCAAGCTGATGGCAGCTTTCTTCAGTGAGTGTGAAATGATGCTGGTAGCGTTACCCGTGGCATCAAAGGCTTTTCTCTTTCAGACTGAAGGAACTGCACTTTGAAGGCCTGTCTCTCAATGTCATTCAAGATATCTATTCATCAGACTGACGTGCAGTGAGGACTGGGTGGGATGTGGGTGGACTTCCAATAGGGCAACAACTGTATGCCCCAATGCAACCAACAACAAGCGCATGTACACATTCTAAACTGCCCAATTAAAACACTCATGTGTGCATTACCCTGAAAGCCTTGCACCCACGCAGTGGCAGGAGCGATGTTACATGGAACAAAGAGCAAAAGACAAAGCCCTGTGCGAGAGAGCAAAGTTGTCCATCTGACACCCCAGTTGAAAATGTCCGTTCACATCTTCTCTTGTTTTCTTCTTTAAGTACTGCTCCCCCCTTTTCTGTGACCCAACCCCCCCCTCCGACTTTTAACCCTCCAGCACCCCTCACTCTCACTCCCCCGCCCTGGCTAGCTACACAGCTCCCCCTCCATGTTTTTTTGGGATGGGAGAGGAGGCTAAAAGGGATGCTGTTGGTGGGGATGGGGGCCCTTCTTTTGTTTCCTGTTACAACATGCATTTCATGGGGAGGCCTGGCTTCTGACCCTGCCGAGCACACACTGCGCCGTGGTTGGGAGCTCCGAGGGAAAGGCCCATCTGTGGCATCCATCAGGGCTGCGCTCCCCCGCTGAGGTACTGTCAGAAGCCGGAGGGGGTGGTGGTGGTGGTGGAGGGGAGACTTGCGGGGGCACTAAAGGGAGGGGCCGGGGGGGAGAAGAGGTTTGTAAAATAATGGGAATGGGGAGGGTAAAATCAGGCTGAAAAACAGACATAAGGATCACAGGGTCCTCCCCAAATTTGAAAACATTAAAATAGATTCTCTTCGTGAAATAAACTTTACGGTTTTTTGTTTTTTATTTGTGCAAAATTACTTGCCATGTGCACTTTATTGCACCAAAAATACATTTGTTGTGTGTGTGTGTGTGTGTGTGTGTGTGTGTGTGTGTGTGTGTGTGTGTGTGTGTGTGTGTGTGTGTGTGTGTGTGTGTGTGTGTGTGTGTGTGTGGAGCAAAGAGTGTAGACTAAACACTGACACATATGGAGCATAAGAATAGAAGAAAGGGGAAAGGCTGACAACAAAACCAAAATTCAGTAAACAACAGAAATAATTTCAACTATTTAAGATGCTTGTTGCATAATATATTACATATACATTTGTAATATGATATTGCGTCTGTTTCAAACAGGGATTTTTGTTACACGTAATGTTTTAAAAATGTAGCTGCAATGAATCATCAAATCATCTTCTATCACAAACCACCTGGATATTTGCGTGAACCCTAGGACACACACAAGAGTTGACACACATACAAATGGATACAGATGAAACAATCGTTTTATTTTCTGAGGGCATACCAGAGACAGAGGTTTTTAAATACCAGGAGCCCAGGTAGAAGCTGCGGAGGGTGGAACTGAAAGACACCAGATGTTGCTCTTTGCCTTCCCTCTGCCATTCCTTTCTCTCTGAAGAGTCTCTTATGTTGTTGCACATACCTGAGGCACTACAGAGGGAGAAAAGTGGATTGGTTTGAAGGTCAGTTTAAATAAAAATACTTCAGCAAGTATGACAGGCAGGGTGTGCTCTGGATAAATGCAGTGCTCTAATGCCAGCTCGCTGAAACTGATTGATTGACTTGTAAGATGTCACGGACAGGCTGGGGAGGCGGGGAGAGTGAGAGAGGCAGAGAGATGGCTAGAAGGATATGGCTACTGGATGGAATATGAGACATATATGCGTGTATCTGCACATACATGCACGTACACACACAGCTGGCCAGCTCTGGCCTGGTTCTGGTCAGTTGCCCGTGGCCACGGTGGGCGAAGGAGTCAGCTGTCAGGCCGTGACGGATTGATACAGACACCCCCACCCCTCTGCCTCCGCCCCCGACCCTCCCAAACCTACACCTCCATCCCTCAATCTCTCCAGCCCTCTACCCCCTCCTCCTCCTTCTCCTCCTCCTCCTCCTCAGCAGCCGGCCCATGCCTGGTGGGCATGTTTGAGAGACCTATCGAGGGGGGGTGGAGGAGGGGGAGCCATTCTCCATCTTGACTGTGGCCTGTATTAGAGCATGCCCCCATGTCACCCTCACTCAGCCACTCTGTTAGCTTCATATCTGTTAGCTGCTTGGCTGTGGTCCTTCTATCACTTCATCTGGCCAGCTGACAGCAGCCTGCTGGAGGACCCTCTGTGCCTGTTGCCCTGTACAATGTGGACTGGATGTCTTACTTCACTCTTATGTGGATGATGCTTTGGAAGCGTATTGGACCATTCGTGGCAATGTTTTCATCGGTGCAGAAAGATTTGTACAATGTCTTCTGGGGTTCTGGAGTACTTATTTCTTATGTGGTCATCACGATAGAGCTTGGAGATTAAAATGTTGTGTTGCAAGTGTTACAAACTGAATGTGCAATTCAGAAGAACTTGGTGTTTATTAGGCAGTCTCTAAGGAAAGACACAATTGAGTTACATTGTGTGAAGTTGGATCTGCTGCTTTTAGAGCCTGACCAATACTAGGGGCTGAAAATGTCAGCCTCTGTGGTAGTGGATTTTCCAAGTTGATGTCCCGCTTAAGTAACAAGCCTTAAACCTGACAAAGATGTTGCTTGACCTATGATTGATAACCATTCAAAACATCAGATAGTTTCGCCACAGTTCTTCCTGCAAGGATCTGTATAAAAATATGCCACCACTCCCGCCTTTGTTCTTGTAAGACACTTGTCATATTTAACATTGCCACTTGAGGTCATATACATCATTATACATACAGTATAAACAGGTAATTTATGGCATTTGCGCAAATGACTGAAGTCATTTTTCTTAAGGCTCTTTGAAAGCCAGTCATCAGTTGAACTACCTGATATTTCTATATTTTCGAAAAAAGCTGATCCATTAGTGCTGCTCACTAATCAACAGTATATATTTAGACACATGAACTTAGTGTCTGCTCCATTCTGTTTGCCTCTTGCTTTATCCCAGGCTTGTTGTCTCGATCTACATTGAGTTCTCTGCCTTTATTTATCAGTCTCTGTCTCTCCTCCATCTTTCTCCGTCTGTCTGCCTGTCTCCCTGTCTGTTTCTCTCTGTCTATCTCTTTCTCCCTGACCGGTGTGAAGTGTAATTGAAGGAGCAGTCTTCACATGGCCCACAGGCATGGAGGGGACATTGTGTGCGCTGTGGCGGCAAATTGCTCTCCTTGCTGCTCCGAGCCTATACCTCTCCTTCACTTCTTTCCTCCTCCTCCTTCTCCTTCTCCTCCTCCTTTCTCCATACTCTGCCCATCCTTTCACTTCTCTATTAGTCCACCCTCTCTATCACGACTCACCTCTCCCTTCCAACTCCCTCCTCACCGTATTATTTAACAATTCCATCTTTGTCTGCAGACCTGTGATATGTTTAAATTACTTGGTAACATTTAAAAAAAATGTAAAGTACACTTTTAGTTCATAATGAGGGCATTCATAGTCAGATATATATATTCTATTTGCTTTATATCTTCACTCTTAGACGCACAATCTTTTCTGATTCACTGAGTGTCTTATTTTATTTCTTAACAAGTCATAAACTATAGGTGTGCTGGTGTGGATTTATTTGAGTAAGGAAACATACTATGCTATAAAATTATATAAAGTATCTTAATTAAGGTATGATTGTGTGTGTTAAGTGAAGTAACTATGATAATGCATGGCTAATTATAATGTTTTACTTCTCATCATAAGTGATTTTTAAGACATCACTATATAATAATCACTTATGACGCAGCACATATTCATCGTATTATTTATTTTTATAAGCCTTATCATCAACAGCTAATTAATAACTAGTCAAATGCATCCATAAGTTAATTTAGTGCATTTTAGGTAGTATTTATGTTTATGAGTACATCGATGATGCATTATAAATCCCCTTATAATGTAATGTAGATTAAGAAAGTGTCCCAATATATTTCATATGATTTAATAAATTAAGAATACTTTGTGTTTATTTGTTAGAAAGGGAAAAGTGGCAAGAGAGATGGAAAAGGACAAACATTTGTACAATAGGTGTTACTTTAGACTGTATGTTTGTCTTCCAATCAACTAGACAAAAGGCAAACCAACAGGTCTTATCCAAACAACTAAAACTGAAAGTTTTTTTAGAATTGAGTACGAATTGAGGGCACATGAGGAAGAAAAAAGGTTGAGCGGAGAGTGAACACACACCCACCTGGGTTAGTGAAAGTGACAGAGTGTCTGTGATAGGGGATGTGAGAAGTCTCCTATATGAAGAGAGATTTTAGCAGCCTGCCTGGAGAGAAGCACACAGAACGGGAAAGAGCTACAGAGAATGAGTGAGGGAGACATAGAAAACCTGAGGGAGGGAAAATGGGGAGAGGGGAGAGTGATATTCGGGCCGAGACGAAGAAGCGCATGCTTCATTAAGTGAGGAAGTAATCCTGGCTAATTAAGGCTCTCCATGACAGCACTGTCAGGGATGACTGATCCTTCAAATGGCACCTCCTTCTCCTGACTGACAGCCAGTCTGCTCTCACTGCTTTGAAGGTGAGAACTTTCTTACTTATTCCCACAGCTTTTTTTTCCTTCGTCGCCTCTTATCCCCAATTCATAGTGTTTTTCTTTGTTTTTGAATCTCATTATCATTTTGTAGGCAAGTGTATGCGTGTGTGAAGGAAAAGTGTGTGATGACTTGTGTGTGAATGTGTGTATCTGTATGTATGCTTTCTATCCTACAGTATGGATGAATGTGTGCATGTGTTGGTTACGAGTGTAGTAATTGCTGCAGTACCTGGGCAAATACGAGAGGAAATCACTGGATGGAAGGCACAGCCCATTGATTGCTTGACTAATTAATCAGCTGCATTGGCTCCATGTGGATCCAGGCTTATTGAGTGGAGGATTGGCGCAGGGCCCTTTATGAGCCTATAATGATTCCTTAGCCCACTGAGTCAGGGCCTCATCTGGCCTTTAGCTCAGCTGTGGTAATAGTGCACAATATAGAAGCTTTGAATGCAACCTTGCTTTGGCTAAAAGTTCATCTTGTCCTTAAACGTAAACTCGGATGCGGTTGGAACATCAATGCATCGACCCCAGCTTTATAAGCGTGTTTGACTAGGATCACATTCTCTTGTGGAGCAACATGTTTAGCTCTTATTTATATTTAGGGTTCATTTTCTCAGTGGGGTGCTTTCTCTACATGACCCAATGTGAGCACCAACGAGAAACCCTACAAGCACATGTGCACACTGACCTATGCCTTTCACAGAGGAGCAATGTTGACAGTTAGTGTCCCCCTGCAGGAGAGCCTACATGAAATGGCAACCTGAGCTGAAACCAGAGAGAGCAGAGGCCATGGTATATGACCCAGACGCCCAGACAGGGTTGTACTGTCCTGCCTGACATCAATCCTTGCCTGCCCCCCCGCCCAGCCTAGCTCAGCCTAGCCTGTCCCAAAACGGGGGACTACGACCGAACGCTCGTAAACATGCCTATAAAAGTCCTGTTTGTATTGCACCAGAAGGCTCCCCTGTCCCAACCCCCAAGGCTCACGTGAGCACGCACTCACTGATGATCGACTATCTTGGGCCTATGGCAATCTGAGTGTCACAACAGGTGTCTCTGTGGGTATGTGTTGCACAATGTCCCTGCATGTGTACCATATCATTGTTCTGGTATCAGTCAAACTATTTCATGTTATTGAAAGCGTAGTATTATGTATTGTACGTGAAGCAATACATAACACTGTAAACGTGAGTCGCTCCATTTACATATTATTTTATCTCGATGTATATTTATCTGTGAGTGCAGGCCTGTTGCTCTGTGTTCAGATACTTAAAGTGTAAGAGTCCACTTTCCTTGGCTCCATGGGGATGTTTTAATGGGTGGCTACATTAACACAGCCAGGCTCTAATAGCCTCCTTTTAGTTTTTTTTTTTTTCCTCAGTGCCAGCAACTCATGAAATAGATGATTTAACAGCAAGAAGCCTCTGCATCACATGCAGAGTTTGAGATAAAAGCCAAAACAAGATGGAGATGCAGTAAGCTATCAATCTAGGGGATTGGGCATCAGTTTATCCATATTCTCCAACCATGGGTAAAATAGATTATAGAAATTGTAATTAGCGGTTGTTCGTCGAGTATAAGGTGTTTAAACCACATTGCATTCAATGTTCAAATTGTATGTTGTTAATGAGTAAAACAGAAGCATTAACCACATTGCTTATAGACAGGTTTACCTATTACTTGCAAAATGCTCCATCTTAGTGGGCACATGGTGGTATCAGAACAGCTGGCTGTGGGCTGTCATGCTACTTCTGAGATGGACAACAGTGGCTTTCTCCCATTCAATCCAATAAGCTCCCTCTGTAAGCTCCCTGGTTCCCTCGGGTGGCTGGACTGGAGTTAAAGCAGTAAGACCCAGGCAGTTAAAGTTTACAGTGTCGTAAAGAGGTCTCACGCGGGCCAGCTCTCTAAAGATAACGCTAAATACACAGTGATTACAGTGTATGGTCAGCGGGTTGGAACTTGGAACTGCAGATGGACACGCACATGATTTGTAGATTGTTACTATGTTACACGTTTAAGCATAATGTTTATAACACTGTGAAATTCTGCACATGTGGGTAAGTCCACAAGTATTTCATGCTTTACTATCTTAACGCCACTTAACATATGCTGACTGAGCTTGATTGTACAAGCATGCATGTTATTATCATATAAAGTTTTCCCAGAATTATCATTATTATACCATTTGATTGTAATGATGCCTGTGACTAACACTGCAGAAATGTAAAATAAGCTAAACAGATGACCACATGAGACTTCTGTGGCTTTACATCCCCTAGTTTCCACTTTGCAGCTCCCCGGTGAGGCCTTGTGTTTGAATGCATGAGAGAGAGGGAGAAAAGGAGAGAGATGGATCGAGAGAGTGATTGTGTTTTAGAGTCAATGAGCACATAGGGCCGTTTTTAACCACAGTCACAAGACGCCAGTATAGGGTTAGAACAGAGATGAGCTCCTACTCTCAGAATAGTCCTTCGGAGGCCATGAGGCCCACGCCACTGACCCTGGCCTGCATTCCAGTTGGCAGACACACAGTTGTTGGGTCAGACATGGTTCCTGGACTGGCGAGGGACAAGACGACATGGGGGGAGGGGGGGTTTAAGTGATGCAATGTGGCCCATTTTACCGCTGACAACTGCACTCCTATTTACACACCCCTATTAGGGGAAATGGAAAAGGTGTTGTGCGTGTGATTTATCTTTTTCTAGTCTCTAACAGCGTTTCCAACAAACTTCCACTGTGTTTAAGTAAACCTTTTTGCATGAGTCCAGTAGCTTCATGCTTCCCTAAATCCCACATCCCTGTCTTTTCCTGCCAGCGACCCCTTACCTCTTTACACCCCATCCCCTGAAGTTCAACAGTAAAAATATCCCCCTATTGCTTGCATTACGCATGCCTGAAATAGCTTCCATTGGGAATATAATGTATTAAAAGACTACAAAGAATACATCAGGACTATTTCTATTAGAGGACAGATAGGTCAGAGGAAGGTGAAGGGGTATAGTGTCAGTACAGAAAGCTGACTCTATTTTATTATGTCAGGGAAATGGAATGTTGTGCGTTATTGGTGCCCTTGGCATTGAATGTATGATCTCATTCAGATCAATATAAGCCTTACACTTGAGGTGGTTCGGGGTCAAGTTTGCGTGCAACAACATCACTGACTTAACTGACTTTTTTTCAGATTTCACATGTATTTGTTGTTGAATATATGATTTACACAGTCACAAACAGGCACATCTACAAACTGCCCAGTACAACCACAGTAGCACAGTAGCCTGGTTCAGGGGTGGTTGCTTTCTCATCCCACAGTTTTCACCCATTGGCACTTCAGTCACAAGCCAGCTACTCTGACCTCCGAGCTACCGCCACCCCTGAACAGAAGTGTTACAAACACTCTGTGTGGGGACTAGCTGTGTATATGGAGATTGAGCACTGATCTGTGTCTCCCCAGTGGGAATGAGTTTATGGAGTGGCATGGAAGAGTTGTATGGACTCTGTCTTTTATTTTCAACACCCTACTCCCAGGTGGTGACAGCCCGGTGCTAAGTGCGGTAATAGCCAATTGATTTTGTTCTCTTTTTTTGTTGGTGGCTAGACATAAATCAAAGTGTCTGTCAGGACCTAGATGTAGTGTGTGAGTATGTGTGTTTTTGTGTGTGTGTGCGTGTGTAATGGGGGTAGTAAGGCTTCTGTTTGGACTAGGGGAGTGTCAACAATTAATCCAGCCTCTGATCTGCAGGCCACCGTTTTCATGACCCTCAGTCACAATCCAATTGGGACTGCCGCTTCATGAATGGGCTTGTATCAACACAGGGAGTTCTCCTAGTTGCACTGGATTTTTACGCCATCATCTTGTGCTTTCCCCTAGTATTTCATTTAAAAAACGAATATACATGATGTACAAAAGACATTATTGAACATTTATTAAATGTTTATAATGTAATGGAGTAATATCTAAAACACATTTCAAAATCGTATTTTGCTCTTCGTCAAAGGAGCTGAAGTTACGCAAAATCTTGCATTTATTTAGCGGAATTTGTTTTTCTAAGAAGCTCCAAATCCCCAGTCCCCCTCCCTCCAGAATCCAAGACACAGGGCGAGAGCTGGAATCATAGAGAACACAGATGTGAGCAACACTGGAACCATGTTAATCCTTTTAATTCAATTATGGTAAATAGGGACAGAGCTTCCTTCTAAACAAAACACAGTATGCAGGAGTTCAGCAGGCAGCGGCAGGGGGAGTCTCTGATGTAGGCAGGAACCCAGTGGGAGGCCTGGGGGTCTCCTGGGATACCTCCCAGCTCCCAGGACCCCTACTGGGGCTCTCCCCCCAAAGGCTTTGCCTGGACCAGCACAAACCTGCGGACTAGGGTGGCAGGGCTGGACAATATGCCCGGGACAATGAGCTTTGAACCACACACACAGTGGGTCTATGTAGCCAGCTGTGGCCATTCCTATACAGACCTAGTGGGGAGGTGGGGGGAGAGGGAGAGGGTTGGGTGGCGTGTAATGTGTCAGGATTGAGTATTAAATGGGGATCTGCCAAAGTGCTTTGGGGCCTAGCTAGCTCATTCCTCCTGAAATGGTTCTGTGCAGCAGTAACCTGCTAACCCAGGCCAGACTGACACCAGCACCTCCTCCACTATGAAAGAGAGAGTCTGTTCCCCAGGATGAACACAGGACAGAGAGGGGGAGCAGAGGGGGCTGAGAAAGGGAGTATGTTTTTGAAACAGTTAGACAATCTGTTTGGATTAGGCCCACTGCCGAAGAGACATGGAAATGATTGGCAGCCGGGACGAGGGGAGGAGAGGAAGAGGAGAGAGGGAAGGAGACAGATGGAGAGGAAAGGTGGTGGTGGAGGGGTTGAGAAGAGGCAATGGGGGGGAGGAGAGGAGAAGGGTCGGAGACTGGAATCTTAGGATCTAAGGCTCTTTTGGCTTGATGGTTCCCAGATGTTTGCAGGGCCCCCCTCGCCCCTCCTTCCCCTCGGTGTTGCTCTGCTGTGGTGAATACACAGGAGCCCAGTTAGCCATGCGGGACAGATGGGTCAGTGGCTGTGTGGAGATGGGCCTCCTGAGGACCAGGGGAAATGGGAGGCGAGAGGCATACTGCTCTCCAGACAGCCACAAGCCAGAGGGGGCAGACCGGGCTATGTTTTCTTATCCTCCTCCTACCCCAGGCACTCTCAGATGACAGCGGATGTGTGTGACTGTGTGCAAATGTGTGTCACTGATTTGTTTGTATATACCTGTATGAACTTATCTTCAATGGCAATGACCACAAACTGCTGTAGCAGCTTGGAGTGAATGAATAATAGTTGGAAGAAACGTGTCGCAGTCCTTTGTATATCTAGCGAACACTGCAGTGTCTACATTGCAGACTGCAGAACACAGGTGCCTGGTCACACTATAGCCAGTGCTGAAATTCTGGTGCTGCTAGATTTATGGCCTCTGGCTGCAGCCGGCCATGTTTCAGAATGACGGCGTGTTCTTGTCCACATATCTGCTAAAGCGCTTTCATTCTGTAGCTCTGCTCCGCACTGCCTCTACTGCCTCAGTCCTCCTCAGCAGAAGAAAATGTTGTGGCCGTATATTAGCAGGTTGTTGACTGGTGACTGAAGCATACATTTGCCAACATATTAGAAGGTGTCAGCACTTGAACAACAACGCTCCTTGCATCTTTATTACCTCAAGTAGTATTACATAGCGCATACGCATATCATTACCAACACTGTCTTAGGTTAAAGTGACTTTTTGTGGTTTCTGTAGTAATGTGCTGAATGTACATTTCTCAGCCGATGTATAAAATGACAATTTGGCCAATGTCGATACCAATGTTTCTCTGTTAATTTTTTGATTATTTATTCAATTTTGTGGCAGGTTACTTGGGGGCAGTAAAAGTCATGCACCACATGGATACATCTACAGAAAGTTTTCCTGACATCTGCGCCACTCGGAGATGTGCTGGGTGGTGAGCTTTATTCATCCAAGTGTTTTTATCCCAACTGTGTGAGTCAAAGCTGGGTGGCTCAGAGAATGTAAGCCCTGTAGTTAGAGAGGGCTTTAGCAGGCTGCTGTATCACTTAATTGTGAATTGATGTTAAAGTGTTCCCACAAATGTTCATTTGTAGACTGAAGAGTTTGTGTATACTTCTGGACACTTTCAAACCAAGAGCCACACGAAGGGAATATTTCACAGTAGCCCTCACTTAATTTGTGGTCATGGTTGCCAGATATGGAGAGAGACATTCTATCTCCCTAGAGAGGGGTGGATATCCTCCTCTGGATGTGGTGGGGGGAGGGTATTTTTGGAGCATCTCATGGCTATTACAGGAGACCTGGGAATGTGTGTGTGTGTGTGTGTGTGTGTGTGTGTGTGTGTGTGTGTGTGTGTGTGAAGATTTGGGGGAGCTGCTCTGATCAGGATTCCACAGCTGGCCCATGTCACTCCTTGACCCTTTCCCCAACGTATCCCCCACAAAGTAAAAAGTCTAGACTGCACTCTCGCCACTTCAGAGAAGGCATATGGAGAGATGGGCAAGATAAATGAAGTCGTAACTTTCTCTTTCCCTTAAGGACTGAGTTCAAGAGACCGTCTTCATGGCAAGACACGGTGTCTATTAAGCCCATTAATAAATAAAGAAAGGCAATAGCGCCACCAAAGAAATAGATATCACACTATTACTTATTTAACCACTCTTCTGAATTATTTATTGTTTATTCCAAATGATCTTTTTTTTTTCGAGTGTACACTTTCAGCTTGGGTATCCCATGTGAGCGCTACCAGCGGTGGATGATTTGGACAGCCAAGTTCAACTTGGATGAGTTTGTGAGGGGGAAACGCGTGGCTGCCTGTGCAAAACTACTGCAGGGGGTTGGGGAAAAGATCCTTGATGATCGTGTTACTGACATCAAAGAATCAGTACACCAAAGTCAACAGCCAAGCAGTATTAAACACCCACTAAAAGACAGACACAGACTCTCTCTCTTCCTCTCTCCCACTCATTTACTCTATGTCTTCCTCACTCTGTTCCTGAAACATTCAGGGTCCGTGGAGAGAGATAAATTATGGGGCTAGTGGCTTTTTGAAGTCTGCTCGGCATCAACACCAATAAACGCCGACCATGGCCCGCCTCCCCGCTCCTAAATTAAGTACTTATTACCCCCGGTGTGACTTGGCCATGTGGACCATAGCAACAGTGTGTCTGTCTGGGCAGGGCTAAAGGCCTGAGTTCGGCCATGAAGATAGTCAGTTGGAACAAGTGGAGCATATGTCCTCTAATGAAATAAAGACCTGGGGTACATCCAAGCTGAATGATTTACGCTGATGCACAGTGACCTCTGAGAATTCATGAGACATCGCTTGTGTGTGACTTATTGACTACCTGGCACACATGTCCTTATGGTTAATAATCATCCAGTACTTTGTTTGTGTTTAGTTTTTTTTGTGTTTATAAATTGTATACCTCCTGCTAGGGCACATACACTTATTATTACTCATCATCATCATCATCATCATCATCATCATCATCATCATCATCAAATCACTCCCATCACACTGACACAAAAAGGCCTGGGTCAGTTATGCAAGATCGGTTTCTGCAGAACTATAAACCAATAACAGAAGCTGGCACCTACATCAAATTAAATGCCACAGTTCCAAGTACAAAAAATGTTCGGCAGCCTAAAACAAAAGAATGGAGAAGCGCCAAAGCACACTGGAGAGAGGAGAGTGAAGTTGAGAGAGATAAGTAAGCTCATTCTCTCGGAGCACCCTTTAAAGTAGTGCCAAGGCCCTTTCTGGTGCCATTGCACTGCATCTGCCACTAGGGAGAGATGAGGTGCTGAGTCCACTCCTCCTCTCCTCTCCTCTCCTCTCCTCTCCTCTCCTCTCCTCTTGTATGCTGACACACGCCTGTCTGGCCACTGCAGCAGGGAGATTGTATAATCCAAGTGTGTAAAACAGTCTTTTACAGCATTGTAAAGATTTACTATTGGAGTAAATAACGCTGGGAGAACAGGGCTTTTAAATGGAACCCAATCAATATGTCAGAGGACGCTGCAGTAGAGGACAGGGCTGTGTCTGACGCCACACATAGGTGGGCAGATCAGTGAGCAGTACTCCCAGGAATATCAGCAGGAACTCACAACACCTTACCTCAGCAGAAAACTGCCAAACAACACCTCAGCATGATCAATAATTCTGTATTTGGGATGGTAAACTGCTACAGAACCAACTACACAAGATGGGGTCCAGTGAAAGTTAAACAAGACACTGTGGGTCATGAACTTGTCACAGATGATAAGATCTGCAATTTGTGTGGTGTGAGGTATAACATTGTCAAAGATGAATAATATCCCTACACACATGCATGTACATTAACACACCCTGGTATAAATTCAACACTTAGCTCCCCCACACGGACGCGCACATGCACTGGTGTGCAGAGAAATGCAGACATGCAATAAATTCCCAACCCTGCAAAAGCAGAGTTGGCTCACACCCACACACACACACACACACACACACACACACACACACACACACACACACACACACACACACACACACACACACACACACACACACACACAGAGACACCGCGGCCTCATGAGCAATAAATCGCACAGCCCATCCAACAAGTTCATTTCCGGAGGCCAGAGAGGATGGGTCCTCTGACTTTGGAGTCAGCAGCCTTGTGAGGATCAATGGCAAGAGACGGAGAGTGAGGGGCAAGAAATCGAGCTGAGATACAAAAATCAATCAGCAATTTAATCGCTTTGGGAGGGGAAGACTGAAAAATAGAAGGCAGGGGAAAATTCCACTGCTTTTTTACTTAAAAAAGCAACACTTTGATTTAACCCTTTGACATATTGTATACATCTCTCAGTTTTATTGAAGCTTTACTCTATGACAGGAGAGGCTCCAATGGGAGCAGATCTATTTTCAGACTCAAGATCACACAACTGCTGTTTTTCTGCAGGCGTAGATGAGACACGTTAATGTGTCAGGAATAGCACAAGGCATAAATGAGAAATTCCATTGTAGAGCTTGAGCTTTTAACTACAGGCATGCTTTTGTCAAAGCTTGCACACAGTCATTATGTGCAATCTGAGAGCATCAGCAACCTCACTGAAAGATGCACATAAATAAGTTCCTTTAGCTGGAGCTGTGAGATCAGGGTGAGTTGTTTTGGGGGAGTTTTAGAGCATTTTACTGTTGATGGTGAAAGTGCTTGATGAAGGAAAATGTCTGTGGAGGATGTGGTTGATTTGGGGCAGGGTGTTGAGGAGGAACTCCTTTAGGTCAATGTCCAAGGCTTAAAATTGACTCTATTGAACGAGCAAGCTTTAGACTAATAAAATGAGTGACAGCCTCTGGCTGCAGAATCGAAGATATGGATCCTCTGAGGAGAAAAAAAGCAAGCTTGAAAAAGGAAAACATAGAACCACTACTCCAATCACCTTGGCTAGGGGAAGAGACTTAATAGAAAGGGAGTCAATTAATTGAAAAGGGTTGCCGTCTCTCTGTGGATGCCTCGATGTTTTTGCAATTGTGCCACAGTGTGTGTTCATATAGTTTTTCATTTAATGAAAATAATATTTTTTAACAATGAATAATAAATTATATACTACACTAGTGTTATGTAAATGTATAAATGTATGTTCTTTGGATTAAGTGTTACAGGTTTTTTTGTATTTATGTCTGGTTGTGTGCCCAAGTGACTGCTGGTGTATGTACACGATCGCGCAATCGTGTATGCAAATGTGTGTCCACATGCACATATATTTTGGTGTGTGCGTGTTAGATTGGTGGGGCGTAACAGGCTGATTCCCCCAGAACTCAGGCATTGCTGAAACTTAGCAACAGGAGCCAGGGGCCTCCTTCCCCAGAGAGACTGGCTGCCGAGACACATTCATTAGCCCTGAATCTTGGGCTGGATTAAAAATTCATGCTGTTTACAACAACAAAAGCCCCCCCCTTAAAGAATATGAGCCCTTCTGAACAATGGCTTTACCAAACCGTGAGCAGATCGCTGACATCTCAAAGGAGACCAGCGCTTGTGTATAAGTGTGTGTTTGAATGTGTGTGCTGCTAACAGCGAGTGTTGTGCTTGCTCAGTGTAGGCACACACCCTCATAGGCAGTGGTGATATAAATAATGACACTGTTTACTGCAGCAGGGAGTGAAAACAGCTTACGGCACTTGAATAAGGACATGATTTCCTCAAAGTCATACGCCTTGTCATGCTGTTTACAGCCATTATAAAGGAGCATGTATTCTCTAACGCTGCACATGTGTTTGGAGGTGCTGGTGCGCTTTCCTTAGAATGATTTTGATTTTGTGAGTGTGTGACCCTGCCTCGACTCATTGACAAATGCCTGTGTGCTGTGCTGTCCTCTGATTTGTTGGCAAAAGGGCCGCGCTTATGAGCTCTATTCAGCCTTAATTAGCACACTCCACAGCGATCATTATATCAGGTTCCTGTGGTGACGTCTGATTGCATTGTCCCTGTGGGGGGGGGCGAAGCTTTACCGATGGGGGAGCACAACACACATACAGTACACGCACACATTTATCTCACAAGACCACACACGGAAGCGCATAAGTAAGGAGGCATGGACATATAAAAACATACTGTACCACATGAGTGCACTCAAAAATACAATGTCAAGATGCACTGATGTGAAATACACATGGATATAAAAAGGAAAAAGCACAAGGGTGCATAGCCAGGCGCTCACATGAACAGCTACCCCCCCCCATTCCATTAATGCCACGGCGAACAGGTGCAAGGTCGAACCACTACGCCAATAATAGATGCTCCTCATCATTCTCAGAAATAGTTCTCTCATAGCCACTAAATGTTTCAGTACGGTTGTGTGCTGTTTGTATTATCGTGACGTGGATGAGGTGAGAGGCCATGTGTGCGCGGGTCATGGAGATCTCCTCTGTGTGTGCCCAACCCTGACCTTTGACCTGTCTTCTCCATCAGAGACAAGAAAACAGCAGAGTGGCTGACAGCACGATGTTGCACTACCTTGGCCTGTGGGGCTGCTGTTTTCTGTTATTTCTGCTTGGGTTAGCATATAAGTTAACATAAAATAGGGAACACTTGCGTCACATACTCAAGGCATTGCTTTTTCACAGAAAACCAAAACTGTGGCCTACGAATGGTGCCATTTTAAAGGTTAGTCAGTGGAACTCTCTGTTGGGACTGGAGTTCATAGAATTGATAGGATGGTGTTATTTCATCAGAACACTGCGTCCCAACAACTCACAGCTATTCCTGAGGGAACATTGGCTCATGGGCCCAGTGACATTGCATGATGAGAAGAAAGGGGTGATGGCCCCCCCCCCCAACCCACCGCCAGTCGCGTCACGTGCAGGACACCTGTTTTTTCTCTGTGGGCTGCTCTCATGGGGGCCTGGTTCAGGTTTCAACATGATTTTCCAGAGTTCAAAACCTGCCATCTCTTAGCCCTGGCATCCCACTGTAGCGGTGGCTGAGTGACAGCACGCTACCTTTGACTGTCATGTGCTCTACAGCACTGAGCCTCTCTCATCATGGGGCTGTCATCAGGGCTGAACTTCTACTGGAATAACAGTCCGCTTGGTATGAGTGTATTGGAGTGCATGTGTATGCAGCACACCACAGCTATTCCTTATGTCTGTTGCTTTTATTTTTGTTTCTATATTTATTTGCAGGCAGCTGTTAGGATGCTACACTTCAAGTTAAGATAATATGTTTTCTAATGTTATACACAGTTACATGCAGTGATGAAAAAGTTTGCATTCGAGTCCACAAACTAAAACGTTAGAACTAATCTAACTCAAACAGTGCTCTTTGAACAGTATGGGATAAAGCGTAGACCTATTAAGTGACCTCCAAAGTAATATTTAGTGAACATCTTAAAAAAAGGAGCTAAATCAAGTAAACATTTTGTTATTATTATATAAATGTATCTCTTGTCAAAACCATTAGCAATACCTCAAGTTGTTCTGTATAATGTAAACAGTTATTTAATATTCCAAACCTTTTGTTTTTCCGCTTTCTTTACATGCCACTTTGCAAAGCAATGATAAACATAGACAGTTTTCTGTGATCAATATTCAGGTTTTGCTTTGTGCCTCATTAAAAGTGTACTGCTGCCTTGAGAAGGCCTTTGTTTTAAATGACCTCATCTGAACATGTGAATTCATGTTGCTTACTCGGAATGAGTCTCTGTTAGACACAGGCCTTGGGCAAAAGCAAAGAATTCATTCAAGTCCTTGAAATTCACTATAGGACGTCTCAGGAAGACTTAATTGAAGCCTTGGGTTGGTGTTCCATTAAATGAGAGAAAAGTGTGTAAAATAGCTCAAATTAAGTTTTTACAACATAATGTGTGTTTGTGTTAATCCAATTTATGGTTGAAGAGTGGCCTGCAGAAAACCTTTAGCTAAGCTTGTTTGTAGTCACTCTTGGCCACTTGATGCAGTGTGTTCTGGGTTGCGACCATCATGTGGGTATGGTTCCCCTCGCATGTAAAATGTAAAACTTCCTCTGGTAGCAGCTACAGCACCATGACTGCTCATACTCATTCAGTCTTCAAGAGGCACCGGAGAGGCCACTTGATAGCAGCCACTGAATAAAACCAGAGGAATATGATACTAATGCTAAGCAGGTAAATGCAAAAGAATAAGCTGGCCTCTTTGTCACTGAGGAAAGAGCAAGTGGCTTTTGTGTTTGTGAATGAGGCCGAGATCATTCTATGAATACTCTGCTCGCTTGCCTCTCTGTGGGATTGAAATGCCAACTATCTCTCCATTCCACCCCTCGTTGCTCTCAGCCCTTTTTTGCCATTGCTCCCTAAATGCAAGGCCCTAACTTACACAACTTGAAAGAGAGACAGAGACAACACACAATTTTACACATGCGTGCACACAAACAAATAAGGCAATATTGATTGGAGCCAGGGCTGCATTCACACTGATGCTTCTCAATAGATCAGTCATGCTCTTGCAGCTTGCCCTGCTGCAGCCCTGCAGTTTAACACCGCTAGCCTTCTCCAAAGGACACATTCAATCCACCTGACACCTAAATAGACCCACTAACCCCACATACATTGCATACTGCGCTCCTTAGAGCATGAACAAGCTCTGAAAGTCTAAATATGATTGTTTACCTAACTGATGGCAATTCCAGTTCTAATATTACAATAACAAAACTATTGATCTGTAGGAACGATGCTTCTTCGCTTGCTAGGTTAACGGATGGGTGATAGTTAATAGCCTAATGATAAAAGAATATCAAAGCAAAACATAGAAGACAACTCATTAATTTTGGCATTTTCGTCCATGTTACTTTAGACAAATGATCACGTCTCCTTATCACTTCACTGTTTATTTACAAGTGGTGTTATTCCGTTTTTCTGAAATGTGTTTGTGTTACATAGAGGGCACATATAACTCTCCTTCAGAGCTCGAGCCTAATAGTCACACTTACTTTTGATCCAAAAGACACATTTTACGTCTCAAAGTGTGGGAGTGGGAGTTTTCAACAGTCCTGATTCACACTGCCACCAACCCACAGATTGGCTGACACCTCTGAGGGAGTGAGAGCTGAATCATAACGTGACTTTCTCTGCTGCATAAGGGCCAGAAGCATCTTTCCTCTGCCTGGTCCTGAGGGTGGATTTGGTTGATTTGGAGAATGTCAAACAGAAATGGCGTTTCACACACGCACACCGTACGCTTGTTTCATGCTTTAACAAGTCTGGAGTGAAACGGTCACACGCATCTCTCAAGACGGATACATGTGTGTAAACATGTGCACGATACAAGATAGAAAAAAGTGATATGTCTTTTCTGTTTGACCTTTTGCAGATTAAATTCTACACGCCGCTGCTCTTGTCTGTGCATCATGACTCTAATGCACCATTTCTTCAGCATAGAAAACCATACAATATAACTAATCTCTAATCCTTTGAATATTTCTTGAACTTGTTCCTAAATTATCCAAACACCCCCCACCCTCTCAGGCCTAGCCTCCCCCTCCCACCTGTGCAGTTCCCATAGAAGTTGTCTGCGGCTGCATCTGTTGCCTGCTTGGCTAGTCTGCGGATTAATGACTCATTAAGGAAGAAAGCGCCCTTACGTACGCATGCTCACACACACACACACACACACACACACACACACACACACACACACACACACACACACACACACACACACACACACACACACACACGCTGCTCTACCACCTGCACTGCAACACTAAGGTGTTTACAGGAAACATCATCCTGGTTGCTCTTGTGTTTTCCTGTTTCGGCCCTGCGGGGATAGAGGCCACCTCACTATCGAGCAGCTCTGTATGTGTCTGCTCATGTAGGACATGTCCCGTATATGTGTACGCACAGCCAGTCTCATGCCTGAGTGAATCTGCAGCGGGCCCTGGGCTGGGAAGGCTGTCGAGGGCAGCCTGTACGGGCAGGAAAGAGGTAAACTCACATTCCTGAGTTTAGATAAGGCAATTCATATTTGGAGTTTATTAGCGGAGGAGTTTGAGCCTGAGCGCAGCGGCGTAGGTGTTTGCATCTGGAGGAGTCGGTGTCTGGCTCTCCCTCTATGACAAAGGCTCACACACATGTATAGACACACACATGCACACTTTTGCAGGCTTTAAGAAAATGCATGGATACAATAACAGGCACACCTGCATGCGCTCTCTTGTTACTGCTCACCTGTGCTTCCCACTCTGTTTTTACCCTCGGGTCAGTGGTAACCTATCGCTAATTTTGTCATGCATAATCCATGGTTTTTGGCGATGAGTAACAGAAATCTATTTATTCTGCAGGAAGGTATTCATGATAACATATCTGATGAAATATGTTGTATATTCCAATTTTGTAGGGTTAATGCTAAACTCATTTTTATTTAGAAATCCGAATAATATGTGTTTTTATTTTGATGTTTGAGGAATCTTGTGCAAGTCAAGTAAAAATACTTAGCCTAGATGGAATCTAAATCTAAAAAGAATAGTGTAAGCATATGTTCAAGTGGCATTCCCTTCTGCTTGCAGTCTTCTCTAAAGGCAAAGCAAATCAATATTAATAGTCCCTCACAAATGAGCAAATTTCCCAAAATGTTGAATATTTTTTTTTAGTAATGATTATTTGTATTCTGTTGAAATGGTCCTATAACAACAGTTTGCACTGCCCTCTCAGATTGCTATCATGATGTCAGCCTGTTAACTGCACATGTTTTTCGGCGACTGAGGGACTTCGCCATAAATATCCCGCTCTTGCTTGTGGTGTCTGAAATTGCTATTTGCATAGCTCTTAACATAGTATTGCTGTAGTGTGAGCCGTGCCTTGAATGGCAGAAGGAAAGAGGAGCAGGGTTAACAAGTGCATGGCAACAGCCCACAGTGCAAAGCTTGTCACTCACAGAGAGGGAGCCCAGATTGTTCAGTAGCCTATGAAGTGTCAAGATGATGTGGAATGTGACTTTCAGGTTTCAGGAGCTCTGAAGGCCACAAGTTTAGCATCTTTCCTCTCTTTACCCTGCATGGTACATTCCTCTCTGGTGTGGAGGAGGTGGGGAGTTGTTGCACACACACACACCCACACACACACACACACACACACACACACACACACACACACACACACACACACACACACACACACACACACACACACACACACACACACACACACACACACACACAGTTTGTTTAGTACTATGTTGGACATTTATTTAGCATGGGTTCATTTACACGCATTCTGACATGCAACAAACACATGCATGTTTTAATATTTGGTCATGATCATACACTGCAGGGAAAAACACAGGAAGAATATCACAGATAATTTATTAGATTGTAGGATATTACATTTTTGAAAAAAAATCTACAAAGAGTGGTCTAACCAGTGCAAATCTGCCTTAGTCTGCAGGTTATGCTGACTCCAAATATCCATCTCAAATAAAGAATTATAGCTTTTCACAAAATAGGTTGTTTTTTTTCGTATGGATTTCTTTGATTGATTGACTGGTGTCTCTCTCCTGTTGCAGTCAGCTGTGGTTTGAAATCTGGGATTTAAGGGACAAAGGCTATGTTTTTGGGTTCCCTGTAAACAAAACCGGGCATATGAAGGCCAATAGAAGAACTGAGTTGGAGTTGACATACAAACCCATTTTAGCAAGTGTGCAAGCTAAAAGGAATCTTCATCAGACTATAGCTGATTGGTTTGGAGATTGCATTTTAGCCAATGTGTTTCAGCCCTTTTGCTCTCTACAAGCACTGTTTACAGGCATTAAACCAAAGCCGGTTAGAACCTGATTTGTCAATGCTGCTCAGACTTAGAAACCAGGAGGTTTCTGATACCAAGCTCTTATCCTGTTCCCTACAGATTCTGTTTATAGAGATTTAGGCGATTGTGGTTGCTACTTATTGCTCCCACTTCTGCTCCACCAAGGCTTTCTGTTATTCAACTAAGTTTGGATTTTGTGGCTCTTGCACTGCTCCACCAAGATGACAGGGAAACGCAAATCAAAGCTCAAAAACATCCCTGTCAGGGACCTTTGAGTGATGGCACATATGATGCTTGTAAGTTTTTCTTACGGTCTATGATTTGTACCCACAGTTATGCCATAGCAGCCACTGGGAATTGTTTCAGACAGTAGTGTTGCTATCTGGTGGACAGGATTAGGATTCCTTCAAAGCAGGAACTGAGCCTAATGATTTAATATTCTGAGGTCAGGCAGTAAATCACATCAATCAGCAGATGGGTCTTCCCTCTTCATCAACTGACAAAATGATGTAAGTGGATGACCACAAAGTACTGTATGTAAGACCAGAAGAGACAGGGTGTTGCTGTGTATATAGTGAGAGCTTCACAGTACAGCAGAGTCATGAGACATTTATTTTGACAAAGAATCGACTCCGTTGGAAAAAAAATTCTGCTGTCAGACACAGATTCAAACAGCCCTAGATTAACACACACACACACACACACACACACACACACACACACACACACACACACACACACACACACACACACACACACACACACACACACACACACACACACACACAGCAAGCAATTTATTATTCATTTCATCTTGAGCATATTTTTGTAATTGTGTCAACTCCACCCCTCTGATTAACACATGCAAAGTGCTGCTCTCACAACTGGGAATCTCACCCTCGTCATAGCTTAATGCAGAATGTGTTGTCTGTATATGATTTGATGTGATCCTTGCATGCGTGAGAACACACAACGGTTCCTCCCATTAAAACAAACCACATGTTATAAGCTGAATCAAAACCTGTGGAGTTATAATAGCCCCTCCCTCTCCACACCTCTCTGATTATTGCTCCCTTGGGACATCCCGCTCTTGTTGAATGCATTTATGTAGCTCCTAATTGCTTTGATTGTGATTTTGAAATGGCTTTGAGTGAAGTAGAGCCCCTTATTTATATTCAAAATAGGATAGCGTTGCATAGAAACACATGCCTCAAAAAAAATGCTGCTCCAAATACAAGTAATTATATAATAAAAACAAGGTGTGAACAAATCTGCCAATAGAACAAGTACAACATGGCTTGGTAAGATGTCTTGAAGTAAAGATGGGATATTTAGATAAATTAGATCTTGTATTTAGCCGTGAAAACGTATGTTGAACTATATTTGACCAGAATCAGGGAAATTGTTAACAAAAAAAGACAGAAATGCTAAGACGTTTTCTGTTTTCTGATGATAGTTGGTGATTTTCCTGTTGGAGACTTTGACTTAAAGGGGACCTATCATTCAAAATGCACATTTTGATGTCTTTTATACATAAACATGTGTCCCCGGTGTGTCAGGGAACTCACGCAGAAGAGAGAGGGTTTTATTTTCTGACGCTGCGTGAGTTCCCTGACACACCGGGGACACATGTTTATGTATAAAAGACATCAAAATGTGCATTTTGAATGATAGGTCCCCTTTAAGTCAAAGTCTCCANGGCCGGGATGTTACCGCTCAGGATCTTATCTCCACGACTCCCAGGGGGATACCAAGCTTGGGCTTGTAATGAGAGGCTTTAACTTATTTTACGTCATATGTGTGTATGTGTGGTTTGTGAGGGGGTCCTCAGGGCAGGGGAGGGACGTTGATAAATAATGAACCTATATCTGTCACTTATCATAATACCATTTGAAAGAAAATTATGTTTTTGCTGTGCCATAAATCGTACCTCTACCCCCTTGCTTTTTGTGACAAATAATAGTCACATCTGCATCTAGGATCCCAGAGAAGGAAACACTTTTACTGTAGACAATAGATGCTTTATATTTTTTTTATATTTAGCTCTAGTTAGACAGTTCTGTGCATTAAATCATGCTTTCAATGCATATGAGTGAAATTAGATTAGATATACTTTATTGAACCCAATTCGGAAATGTGTTTTCAGCAGCATGTAGATATAATCAAATGTAAACTGAACAAACAGTAAAGATACAGTAAACACATCAACAGTAGAAGTTAAACAGTAAATATATACATATCAATAGTGAAGGATATATATCCATAGAGCATATGTATTGAATAAACAATATACATATACAGAATTTAAGGCAATGTACATTATTACAAACTCAAATAATGTAAACATTGATACAATGTATACAATACACATTTAAGTCAGCAGAGTAATTACAGCTTATAAATTACATTGAAATCCTCAAGGGACAACTTGAGAACAATATATATACAAATGAGTGAATTAGTGTTTTTGAGAAGAGAGAGTGGGATCTGGTGAAGCAAACTGTATCTTTAATTGATTTGATAACGACAAGGATATTGACCCAACATATTGTTGTTGCCATGGCCTATTGTTGGAGTAAAGGTTTTTACATATCAAACAGATTCACATCTTCACAATGAAAGCGCTGACACAGAGGGCAGAAATGCTGTAGGAGTCAGTAGAGAGCAGGCAAATGTATCGGTGGAGGAGAGGTGCCACAGCAGAGCACTCCGCTACAGTCTTCCCGTAAAGCTCATTTGTCTCCGGCCGAGAGAGAACAAGTCTTGGTCCAAATTCCATGACTTGAGTTGTTATTATATCATGTCTGCTAAGTAGAGATGCATAGAGGCGTGAGTTTACACACTTATACTCTAAAGATCAGCTGCTCCACTTGTACTTTATAACCCCATCCCCCCCACCTCCCCGTTTTCTGTGAGTTACATTCCACGCATAAAATATGCAACCCAAAAGCTGCTGGGCCCCCTAAGAAATAAAGAAGACAGTTACCGTGGCAACCTTTAACAACAGCAGCACACAACATCGTGCTGATGGACAGCACACTCCAGGAGGCCGGTGCACAGGTGCTATTTTCTTTCATAACATAAAGGAAAAAAAATCAGAAGGTGCTAATGTTTTTAAATACAAAGAAAATGACCTTGCCAAATGCTACTTTTGTTCTTGGGTCAGTTGACTTAACAGCTCAGATGTCTTGTGCCCAGTGAAAATGTGTGCTTGGTGAGTAGAAGATTTTATTTATCACTGCCTTCAAACATAATGACTGTTTATACTTAGCAAAGAAGTAGTTTGGGAAATTCTGAAGGCCTTAAAGTGAGCTCACTGCCCACTGTGAACACAACTAAATGACAGAAAATGATTACAAATCGGTTTAGAAATTGGTGTCATTTACGTGTTGAAGAATCACATTTGCCTGGGACTCCAATAATCACAACCAGTTATTTTTTTGTTGAATATCCAAAGGAAGAAAAATAGCAGTATTAATGTGTTATCTCAATTATTTGCAGGTAACACAAAATCTGGTGGCAGACAGTAAGGGAAAATGTAGCAAGTGTCTCTAATGTGATCATAAAAGGAGATGAAAAGCCCAAAGGAAACATGTGAAGGATAAAGGGATGCAGAGGGGGAGTTGGAGTCGTGTTTGAGGATGTGTTAGTGGCATGGAACGTGGGTCCAGTTCCCACAAAACACTTGATCAGCCTAATTAAAAGAACCTTGGCATGATGCGTTCTGAACAGTGGGAACTCAGGCCATGTGCCAAGTCTGCACTCACCTCCTCTCTCGCACACACATCCAGGCACTGCCACCACAACATGAAAAAGAGAAAATGCTAATTCTGGGCAAATTCTCAAGACGCTGTGCTTTGGGATCGAGCAAAAACAAGACAGGAAACTGTATTTGAAGCACAGCAGAGGCTCATTGTCAAAGATGTATCTGCTGTCACTGACCACTGGCTCTCCTGTTTGTCCTCCTGGTCTAAAAAGTGCATTCAGTGCCTTCGACAGAGTACCCTGAGTGCTAAAGTGAGTCATCTTTGGCAACTCCTGGAAAGAAAACCAGTCTCTTCGAGCACTACTGTACATATGAATCAAACTTATGTATGTGGACAGGCTGCCAGGACATAATGCGTTGCACATTGCTGGAGCATGCAAACACATATGTAGTACACACACACGCACATATACACACACAGACTACACACAAAACCAGCTATGAATGTTTATTTAAGCTTTCTTTTTTATTTTTCTCCAAAATAGACGCACCAGGGTTGCTACAACAGTAAAACACAATCTACAAAACAACCCAGCTCGGTAAAAGAGTATCCTCTTACATGGGAAAAAATTGTATATTTCTATTGGGTAAGTAACTGGAAAATATTAGAGAGTACTTTGGACATCAACTTGAATTCAAAAAGAGGGAACTTGGTTTTATTATTTTAAAGGTTAAAAAACTAAATCTTATTTCCCTTCCTTGAAAGATTATATCAAACATTACACAGAAGACATTTATTCTGTGAAACTATTGCTAGTATGCCATCATATTCTACTGTAGAGATCATGCACAGTATAGTTGTGTGTATTAACTAAATGAATACATTTTAATAGCATTTGCAACTCTTTTTTATAATTATAATTTATAATTAATAAGTTACACTTTAAATAGTTGTATTGTTCCCATTATTCAATGTGCCAGCAGCCACTAGCAACTTAAGTGCAAGCCATGACCTCCATTATCTACACCCTCTACCTGTACTGTGAAATCAAACCACGCTGTAGTATTTTCAATGGTAAGACAGCAATTTATATTGTCCCTCTGCATGTCAACCTTCCTACAGCACCACCTGTCCATTCAAAGCCCTGTTCCTCCACCGTGCCGCAGTGAGCGAACAGCAGAGGACAGGCAGGTAATGGGATTGCCACACCCTGTTTGGGTTCAAAGCCATAGGAGCTCTCAGCTGTAGGACAGCACGATGGGATGTGTCTGGGGAGCACCACTCCATGCAGGAACTGTTCAACCTGCACAAGCTCACTGCTCCATCTTTGTACAAAATAAATAACAAAAAGGACAATAGAAAGAAATGTTCTCAAAAAATGATGTGTAGAAGATTGTGTGTATGCGTGCACTAAAGTGTATGCATATGCACTAAAGTGTCATGACATGGCTTTTTTTTTTTCCTACGTCAACTGTGGATCTGCACCTTGGAGATAAAAGGGGACGAGGAAGCATTCTTGCTTTTTTTAGCCAGTTCTCTAATCCTTCACATTAAATATAACTCCCTTTTCTTCCCTTAGTTTCTTCTATCTATAGAACAAAGGTTGTCAGTGTTAACTTTTCAGTTTCCCCGCAGCGCTGAGGGACCCTGGTGAATAACCTGTGCTCTAAGATTAGGAGACTGCAATTCATTGTGTTGTTGAGGTTATAATGAATATCATAAGATGCTTATTTTGTGAGTATCAAGTCTGTGTTTAAATGAAGAGCATGTGCTCTGGTTAGGGTTTTCCTCTTTTCATCCATGCGTCATTCTCTCCCTGATACCCCACCTTCCACGCGGTGATCATTCCAGCTCCATGCTGCATCCAGCATCGTTCTGCCCACCCTTCCACCTTTACTAAGAAAAACAAAAAAACGTTTCCATCTTCCAAATCCCTTCATCCATGGCCCATAGGTTATCTCCCCCTACTCTAGACATAATCCTGGCCCCTCTGGCAGAGAAAGACAGACAGAGAGAGGGAAAGAAAAGAAAGGGCCATATAGAGACACAAACAGATAGACAACAACACATAGAGACACAGAGGGGGAGACCGAAGATCCAGACAGAGAGAAAGAAAGAAAGAAAGAAAGAAAGAAAGACAGAAAGAAAGAAAGAAAAAGAAGTAGCACGGAGTAAACGCAGAGAGAGGTAAATGGACAGAGCAAAAGAAGAAGTATGGAAGCAAACAGCAATGCTGTGAAGTCAGTGAAGCAACAAGAAAACGTAAACAAGTTCCCTTCTCTAACGGTCTTTACAAGAGAGGGGGGGTAGACCTGTCAACGATTGTTAACACATGTGTCCAGGCTTCCTCTAGGCCGTTTACTTGGAGACTGAAGGAGGTAGAGCACCAAAGATTTATGGCTCCCGGGGAAGAAAGGGAAGTGTGTTATTGATAAGTTGCCGAAAGAAGGCGAGGGCACCCACTGCAGTAATTAGAGGATGAACTCGTAGCCCATTGATTGAATGGAGTCCTGGACAGACACCAGGGCCGCCTCATACAGTACCACAGTCACAGGGTGACCTCAATGTGGACAGGTGACCTCACCTCTGAGCTGAGAAACTAGGCTGAAGCTATGTGTCATCATAAAGGACTCGGGAACAGTTTGATGTGATCAACAAATGAGCCTCTACAGCTGGTGTTGCATCAGAACTGAGCAAAATAGGAATCAATGATGAGCAGCCCAGCCCATGCTGAGTGTTCATGTGTGTGTCTGTGCACGCGCAGTGTGTCACTGTGTACATGTGGGTGGAGGAGGGGGGTGTGCTGCTTCTGTTAAAGCCTAGAATTATCCCAGCATTCACCAGTGTTTCCAGTGACCACAGGCTTGGAGGCTAGCCCAGTCCTTCTAGACACTGCTTAGCAATGGGACCCACTATTGTTTGATTTGGCTGCATATTCCAGTGTTTTCAGCGTAGCCTAAAAGAGGAGGGGTAAGTGGAAGCACTGAAGAAGTCTGGACTGAAAGAAGGAGAAGCGAGTCTATACAGTCGGCCTTCTTCCCATTCCCCAACTTTCCTAGAACTTAGGAAAAAACAACAGATGCAGGGGCTGAGTTCAAGTTCTGTTTCTTTCCCTTTTTTTCTCGTCCATTTGGTACCAACAATAATTCCCAGCTTGTTTCAATCGTCTGTTGCAGCAGATTTACTGAATCAGGATGACTAAGATGGTGATAGGTATCTTTAATCAAGGAAAATAATGTGAAATACATTCCAGAGTGAAGGAAATCATTAGGCCATGCTATTTTGTCCACACATGTTTGAATGAATGAGTGTGCAAGTGTCTTGTGTAACCAAGCAAATTATAACACCAGTAATAAGCGGTAAACTCTATTATTTTCTCTGTAGTTTCTTCTATTTCAATCAGTCATTTACATTTCCAAATTCTCAAAACAAGACCCATTAAACAATGTTATTCAAAGCCTTTTCTTAAAGATGGGGTAGGTAAGTTTGAGAAACCGGCTCGAGGTACACTTTTTGATATATTCCATGGAATGCTCTTAACATCCCGATAGCAATGAATATCTTAAGTGCTTTGACAAAAAAAACATAAAAAAATGTCATCTGTGGAAGCCGTAGTACTGTAAAAAGCATGACCAATCATTTTAGCCGGCCTGGCTAAAATAACTGGATGGCCTACCTGCCTGTCAGCCTTCCATTTGTGCACAAACTTATCTCGTGCCCTCATTGGTCATTGGTTCGTGTGTGTTGGAGGAGGGGCTCTGTAAGGAAGTGGCAGATTTTTTCCGGTTGTGTATTTTCAAATTCTAGTGCACTCAAGCTGGTTTCTCAAACTTACCTACCCCACCTTTAAGGACAGGTTATTGTAGCTTCTCTTCATTGTAGTTGCTTTAGATGAAAGTTGAACCTGTTTCAGTGCTTGGAGAGGGTTCAGTGTGAGAGGGTTCAGTGTGAGCGGTTCATCGTAACTAACGCTGAGGAACTTCCAGGACACGAACCCACCTGAATCCATTTGTCCCCCAGAGTCAGCATTTTAACAGTGCAGAGCTCCCATGCGTAGCCAGGAGCTGGACTGGAAATCTGAATCCCTCCATCTCATTAATAGTAGATGCCCTCCATCCAGGGTTGGAGATGCCTGAATAATCCTCTCCTGGGTTTTTGTGATTCAAATGTATTCCACCGAATGAGACACCTGTTCTGCAACTCGGGTAGAGGTAAAGGTAGACTGGACACACTTTCCAGTCTACTTATTTTATATGTTAGAATAGGCCGCCTCTTACAAAACCCAAATGATTCCACTTGGAGTATAACATAGATTTCACTAACAGCAGTAACTAGAGTGTACTCCTCTTCCTCTCACCAAACACACCAACCCCCACCCAACAACTCCCTCTTGCATCTGCCTTACCCTCCTCTTCTGCCCAGGTGAGTGTTGTTCAAGCTGCAGCAGCAGTGGAATTACACAGGCAAGACGAAGAAAGCGGACAATTATCTTCAATATCTGTCAGACACATGACAGCAACAGCCCCCCTTCCCACCCACCCAACACGCACGCACGCACGCACGCACGCACGCACGCACGCACGCACGCACACACACACACACACACACACACACACACACACGCCAAAGGAAAGTACAAAGAATGGGGGTGTGCTGCTCTTTTGAATGTTCAGAGGCATAGAAATTGTCTCTCTCTGTCTCTCCCTCTCTCTTCTACCCCCTCTTTCTCAATGCCTTTTTCTGCTCATTACCCACCACATTTGCATGCAAGCTGCCAAAGAGCAGGCAACGATGGGGAGGGAAATAAAATAAAAGGATTAGAACAATGGTAATCACTGGTGCTGCATGCATGTGTGTAAGTTTTTGTTTACCTGTGTGTGTATGCAGGAATGCATGCAAGTGTGACAGAAACTGAAGTGCAGAAAATTGCGTTTCAGTAGGAATCATCTTAGAAAAGGCTTTTAAAGAATGAAAAGGAAAACAGTCAAAAGATGCAGGTGTATTTGAAATCTGAGTTGAATCTTTTATGGGTCAAAACACCTCCAACAAGAGTCATTTCCTCTACTAATATGCAGAATTGTCCACAGATCCAACATTTTAATCCGAAATTGAAGAAAAACATGGAAGCTCATTCAACCGAAACGATTAACACAACCTGACCTTTCAGTCAGTGAGAGGCAAAAGTGAAGAAAAAGTTTTTTATTCTGAACAGAGCATAATTAGGAAAGAACTGCCCCTGAGCTTCCCAGCACTATGCTAAGAAAGTGCACTAAGTTATAACATTTTCCAACTTTTTAGTATGTCCTTAGGGTCTTCACCTTCCAGAGTTGCCAATGAATGCCCCCTGGGTAGAGTGGCTCCATAACTGGCATGAGCTAAAGCATGCAGACGAGACTAATAGAGCTGGGCCATATCAGCAGAGCTGTGGGATGGTAAGGACTGGCTATTATCGCAGCCCTGGGTAGGACCTGCAGGAAAGACTCATTTTAGAGCAGGAAAGGTCGATGAAAGACCCCCATGTGCCACAGAATGGATTATGTCTCCTTTCCTCTCAGCACACTGATAACCACATCAGCTTCAAGGACCCCCTCAGGGCCGGTGCAGGTGAGGCTAGCTATCTCTCTCACTTACAATCATGAATCCTTGATGCATTAACTGTGTTTCAGATGCATGTGAGTGTAGAGCAGTCCATGCTAAAGGGAACAGATGGGGGAAATTGATGGAATGTGTTAGTAGGAAGTGGAAACAGGAGACCAATCAGGAGAAGCACAACAAAGCTAGGGAATGCTAACCTTTGAAGGACTAGCAGTTTGAAAGAGGAGGGTGAGTGGGGATCTGTGATAATAGCAAACACTTGATCACGCCATTACCTCGAATTAGGGATAATTAGCCTCGGTAAACTGGGCACGGAACACGCCTATGATGTTGGGCCCAGAAGGCATGCTGTGGTACCTTTTACAGCCCGGTGGCTGATTTTGGGCACACACAACTGCTGCTCACAGCACGGCGAGGAAACGATAAAAAGAGTGGGCCTGGCTGGCTGGTAGCAAACTGGGAGTAATTATCAAAGAGAGCTTATAATCAAACATCCAAATCGCAAACATGGACTATAAAACCCCTTTGGCTTACATCCAGGAGTCGTTTTATCCAATTAGGTAAATGGCTGTAATGTGGGGGATTGCGGTGGGGATGAGTGGAGGGGGCTGAGGCAATGAACAAGTAGGGCATTACAATCATACATTGCAGGGGATATTTGTCAATATTTTTGTCCTTTACTTATTATCCCATTGTTTTACGTTAAAATACTCCTGCAAACAGAAGTGACACATTTTAGTCATTTCAAATCTGGCTGCTGACATTGGAAAGCAAAAATAGATTTTGGCAGTGTGTTCCCATTCCAATTAGCATTCACTGTATCTGTATTTAATCACCAAATGTTACGATAGGAGGGAAAGTATATCAAAGGTGTAGTTTATTCTAGTGAAAAGGGTTTGGCTTCGAAATTAAAACCTTTTTCACACCATGTTGAGACCTTCCAACCATTGAACAGAACTGAATAATCCAGGTAGCTAAATCATCTGTAGCCATTGAGACTGTTTGAATACTGTATGTGTGTACATACAAGTCACCATCACCCACTAACAGTGGGTAATGCCTGAGAGATAAACCAGTGACTTTAGCTCTCGTTTTAAAAAGGTCCTTGCGGTTTTGATGTACCACAACCCCTTGTCATTCCCTTTCAAGATCAGTATTTAAACACTGATTGCGACAGCTCTCACTTTAAAGAGCTCTTGCCTCACTTACCTCTCTCTGTGTGAGTTAACTGGGAGCTGGACTGTTCAATGGTGATGAAATCCAGATACAACCCAGTGTGTGTATGTGTGTGTGTGTGTGTGTGTGTGTGTGTGTGTGTGTGTGTGTGTGTGTTGTGTGTGTGTGTGTGTGTNNNNCGGCCCCCCCCCCCACCAGCACCTCACGGTCCACTGCCCAAGTCCTGCCATGAAATACAAGCCTACAGAGGTCACAGTGATTGACCTCTGTCGTAAAATGCCAAGTGTGATGCATGCTCAGACACTGTCTGTTCACAGATCCACGGCTCGCTGTGTATGGTACAGATATGTGGGGCTTTGTACAGCGTGTTTGTGATCGTTTCTGAATTTGTTTGATATTCTTTGGTGAGTGGATCCATCCAAATGGCAATATTTATTATTCAGCACATGTGTGTCAAATATTGCAGGAGATTACAGGGAGGGATTTTGATAATTTATTTTTTCAAAAAAAAAAGAAAGTATTCCACCAGAGCTTGTACCTTTGTGTGTTTTTATATGGATATTTTCTTGTGAAGACAGATTTAAGAGTAAGCATGCCACTGCTGCTTTCTCTCTTGCTGAGCTCACTGATTTGCATTGAATATCCTTCTATCCATCCTTTATTGCTGGGATAAGCTGAGAGGAAATGAGCCATCTCACAGAAATGCAGTTTCTGTTAAAAAGGGAAAACTATTTGTGTGGGTCAAAAGGAGTCTATTCTCATGTCCTCATCTGTCACCAGTTGTGTCCCCGGTGTGTCTGTACAGGGTGTTTGAAGTCCCATAACACCGGGCTGTGTCTGAACACCATCTAAAGACCAGCACTGGCTCTGTATATAAACACGAAGTTGGAAATGATTTCCAGACCCCAATTCTGTTCTCACTCCACCATACTGCTGTAGTCTCTCCCTTGTTTAACACTTTCGGCTCATCTGGAGAGAAAATATTTCGACATGTATATCTAAGACTTCAGCCCAAATGGTGCAAAATACAATCATGTGTACATCAACTCTCTCTTTGCAGGTTCCTCTCCCCTTGTCAAGGTGGATGGCAGTCACCAGGTGGATGTTGGATGTGAATGCAGGAGCAGCACGGTCATCACTGCGGGCATACAGAGGAGCGAGAGGAAGGACAATAGAGGTGAGTTATCCTCAGGGGGAATCTCACAGGGGTAAATGAAGAAGGCCTGTGTTGCTTTGGTTGAGAGGTCGGTGTTTAGCATGCAGGGGAACTCTTCGTGGAGGCACGTAGAAAGCCTAACCATATCAAGGCAACTTGGAGTGAAGTGTCAGAGTCAGCATTAGATAGGGCACCTTCTTTAGAGGTGCTGATATGCAATGATAAAGGCCACATACCCATCCTGTTATGTTCATCAATAGAAATACAGTAGAGGGCTTGTAACAGGGAAAACCTGCAATGTCCTCAGTAAAGATGGTGTGTGTGTGTGTGTGTGTGTGTGTGTGTGTGTGTGTGTGTGTGTGTGTGTGTGTGTGTGTGTGTGTGTGTGTGTGTGAGGTGTGTCCTAATGAAATTCAGTATTGATCCGGGGAAAATAGACTTTATACATCATTCATGCTCTCTATCAATCACACCCTGCTAAGTTTTCCAAAGCTGTTTGTTTTAGAGGAGTAGAAAGAAAAAACTCTGAGCAGAGCAATAATTACTTTGAAGAGATTGTTTTAAAGTCTTTCCTTTAGCCTTTTCTCAAGGTGTAACAAGCTTATCTGTCAAAGACAATGTCCATTGAATGGACTGCTTAATTTGAAATTGATTGAAGTTGCTTTGGTTTAGTTGGGGGGAAAGTATTTTCCGCAGACCTGATAGAGACTTGGGAATTTAAAGCTACGCCAAAAGACAGGTCACAGTAAGACAAGGCATGGTCCCTCTTGGAGGGAGAAGTATACCTCTGAAGAGATAAAGATACATTTGTCCTCCCCATATTGGAGATAGTGCCATCTTCTCTTTTGTACGATTTGTTGGACGTTAGAAAAATAGTATAGGGTGGATACAGACGAAAAGCAAAGAAAATAAACACAGGACGTGGTAACCTGACACAGGAAACCCAGTGAATGCTGGGAGTGAGCAGTGAACCGTACTTCCTGTAGGACAGCACAATGGTGAGCGGTGGCCCCGGATTCCTAAAAGAGGCTGTAGTTACAGGGACAAGGAAGGGCAGCCCGTGTCCTCCGGTCCAGTGCTGATAAGAGCATAGATAGAAATGACATTTATGTCCCACTCACTGCTTCGGGAAAGCAAAACATCCTGAGGTTGCCTTGGTTACCCATTTCATTTAACATTAAAGAGCAAATAGCAAGTGAGAGCCATCAAATGTCCAAAGGGTTAAAGTACGGTTTCATCACCACATGTCCCCTTTGTTTCTGAGACCAACACTTCCAATGGGTGGGAAAAGTTGTTTAACCAACTTCTCCAGTAGAACAAAACATCCCAGTATCAGTCTTCACTGAGTTTGCTCCAACACTTGGCATCTTTCCTTTTTTCTCCACTTCTGTCACTCCCTTCACCTGCTTTACTTCCTCTAATTCATTCTCTAGACTTTTTGGTTTGCAGATTTTCTACAATGTTTTAACCATCTGTCTTTTGAGATGCATTTGACAATCCTTTTCCTCTAAGTTGATGCTGCATTCACTGCAGTTTGAAAAAGGTGGGAGAACAGGTTGACTTTTTGGAACAACCACCAGGGAGAGGCCATGTTCAAAAGCACATTGGTGGTCAGTCATAATTGAGTCAAAACAACATTAATAATATCTGATGACTTAGTTTTGGAGATTTTGAATTACTGCTTGAGATTGAAATTACGTTATATTGGATATCTTTTTTTTATTTAGCCACATTGTTTAACCATTTAATACTTATACTTACTTATACTCCACTCCCGTTCATTCTTGTACTTTTACTCTCACTTCATTTATAAAATAAAAAATATTTGCTACATTACAAGATAACAATATCCAATATTATGAAACACATTATTCTAAAATGAGCCATGCGGCATTGTAAATACTAGTAATTCAACTCATTGTACTTTAATTATATTTTGATGCAGTGCTGTTTTACTTTTACTAGAATACAATTTCAGATTGAGAACTTGTAACAAAGTATTTCTATGCTGTGGTATTGCAATTACAAAAATATCTGTGAATTCTTCCACCCCTGTCTAAAACCATATCATATGTTTAGGGTCATTGAATGATGAAGTACGTTTTTGTCAGTGTCTGCTCCACCCTTCCTCTTCATCCCTTCGTCCTTCCTCACTGACCTCTCTGTCTCCTACTTCAAGCATGATAGTGTGAAATAATACATGGTGCTATTGTGTTGTAGTGATTATGCATGATAATAATATTATATTATGAGTATAATAGTATAATAATGTGTAGTGTATAATAATAACATAAAATCATTCTCTTTGGTTCTAATTTCTCTCCAAGTATGGTCACTTAAATATTGTTAATGGATTATTATATATTCAGCCCATATATGTGTTTGTGTTACCTGTGTAGAGAAAGGACATCAAAGGCTTATTCCTAACAAAAAATATCTGACTTATATAGTAGATAAACATTAGCTTGGTATTTCAACGTATTAATGTGCAAACAAATTGTCAGTTTCTCTATCTGATACACAAACGCGCACACACACAAATACACACACTGAGAGCACAGGAATAGTGCATGGTGTCTGCTCTTTTTTTTCTAAATGCCACGTCTCTGTGTTTTTTCCATGATACCCACACAGACCAAATGAAAAAATGGAAGTGGGATGTCTGTGCTTCTTATCTGCCTGTTTTGTTTTGTTGTTGACCCCGTGGCGTGAGTGCGTATTCACGGCCAGTTCCTGCAGGCCCTCCCTGTCAGACCAGGCATGCGTGTTAGCTCGCCCACACCTATCTGCAGCATTGTCCATTCAATATGATTATCGCTGACCCACACCACCTCCTGTCTCCGGGGCTCACATGAACCAGTACTTCCTCCAAGGAAGGAAACGTTCGTTACCCACAAGCCGGTGTCACAAGACTACACTGTACAGACCCAAAATGGCAAGTTTGACTGAAAAACTCATCTGCAAACAGATTGTTTATACTCCCTTCCTACAGTAGATATGAATTTACGCTTTCACGGAGGAATCCTAATTATACAAAGATATTTCACAGAGAGAGGCCTACATGAAATTCACTTTAGCACCATTTTATTATGACGAGTCAAACTCCCTCTCACTTGATGGCTCCCCCTTCTCACTGCATTTCTCTTGAACACACACATCCACACCGACACATGCACAAACAGTTGGGTAGTGAGACTCCGAGGAAAGAGGGAGATCATTTGTCTCAATCTGCAGTGATGATAGTTTATCAGAGGCTGGAGGAGTGGAGTGGGAGCAGGTGGTGGAAGCAGGCTTGGTAAAGAGACAACAGAAATCAGATCAGCAGCTCCACTCAGAGCTGGGGGAGTCCGGTGCTAACCCCCCCCCCGACCAACCAAACATTAGCACAGGGTTAACTTACCTCCACCTGAATCCCTGACAGGCCAATTAGAGATGGCAGACACTGAGCAGAGGAAGCAGGATCCTCAGACACAGACTTCCACCTGGACTTCCAGGAGATGGAGCTCCCAGCTTTCAGCCGCTTTTAATGTGACCAATTTAAGAAAACTTAAAGTATATTACTTTGATCTCCACTTGCTAAAAAGCCATTGTATCCTTACATCTCTCTATAATTTCCCTCCCTTGAAACTATATTGATTTAATGGCATTTAATGTATCATCCATTTAACACTGAGTCGCTTCCTCTCGCCTCATACTCATAGTCTGTCTTTTTCTCTCTGACCCATCCACTTGTGGCAACAATAGATGGTCTTTCTCTCATTCATACAGTGTAGTGTATAGTAATACTGTGGTGGTTGCTATAGCAACCCGCTAGTCAGACGATCTCATTACTGGCCCTTAGACATTTCTTTCTCACTCCCTCTAAGGAATTACCACTTTTCATTATGATTTCCCTCCCCTCTCTCGCAACTACCCCTCCTTCTTTATCTGTGTCTCCCCCTCTCTCCCTCATCCTCCCTCCTCAAAGGTCAGATGTCCTCCATGGTAGGGAGAGAGGAAATCTGTAAAAGCGTTGAGGTCTATTCACTAACCCCCATCTCCCCCCGATTGCACCCCACAATCATTCTGTTCCTTTCTATAGCTGCGAAGAAAGGCGCCAGAAAAGAAGGGAGGGAAGAGAGGAGCCTCGAGTCTGCCTTTCTTTGGAGCACATTTTAAAATCTGTTTCTTTTTTCTGCCCTTCTATTTTCTCTCCTCAAAGCTTTTCTTTTGTGTGGAAAATAGCTCCTTGAACTGATGGCGGAGTAGTGGTCTATGTTGACTTTTTTTCTAACTGTTCCGGTCCATAATGGGCAGACCCTAAATTCACACACATGCTTGCACTATAGCTTTATGCATTGAGGCCATACGCATTCATGCAGGTATATAAAACACACATACACATATTTTGCATTTTCCGATATTTGCCAAAGTATGCATAAATGTTTATCAATTCAATATTATTTGTATTCATACACATCTTAAAAGCCGGTTATTCTTACTGAATATAACTTTCCTTAATAGACTAAACTGGTTTGTTTGCATGTTTTTAAATTCATTTGCATACAATCGCTGTGTACTGTTGAGTGGGGCTTTCCCACCTTCCAGCTAGGCCATTCACGTTGAATGGTTTGAAGATCAACTTGCAGAGACAAGAAACTTGACTAGGAAATCCATCTCTGTGAACTTTTTGTTCTCGTCTAGGTTACATTGTGATTATGGTCTAATTGAAAGTGCACTCATTTGAACATGTAGGATATCCCATGAAGCCATGCTTTTCCCCTGCTACCCAGCTCATTGATGAAATAGTCTGTTATGGTAAAGATGACAGACCCTGTATTGCCTCAGTCTTCCCTCCACTGTATCTCAGGCTTTCACTCTTTCATTTTCCGACTGCTACAAAGGGGACAGTGGACAGTGGGCAGATCCATAAGCCCTATTGCTCCATCACGCATTGATCCATATGGGGCTCTATTCAACTGCATTGCCTGCACAATTGATCCAGGCCTCTCTGCTGCGGTAAACATTTTACTCGGCTTGCCTCCATCCTGATCAATAGCCTTCTTTTAATAATGTATCTCATTGATCAGTTTGGCCCCAGAGTAAATTGATCAATTATTTTAATCTTTTTTTTTTTTTTTGCCGAGGTATCAAATGAGGGGCAAACTGTTCTGGGTTAAACGTTTGTTTAGCTTGCTCTCTTGGCTACTGTAATGAGCTTCCGAATGATCTGCCCTCTTCAGGGGTTATGAGATATCATTCCAAATATGGTGTTTTATTAAAGCATGACACTAATGCAAAACGGCAGGGATTATCAGTGTTTCAGAACAAAGGCAAGGACCACATTGTATAGTTTGTGACAAATCATTTCCTTTTTGTCAGAAAGGACAAAAAGGACAACTTCTTTTGAGTGCTTTGTGTAAGGTGCTATTGTTTCTGTGTTCCTCTGTGACTGGCGGCATGCTGATCAGGCTCTATCTGTATCTTTCCTTCATGTACTTCAAGGGCATTGGTCATCAGCATTGGTGAGGTAAACGTACTCCACCCACCACATCTCATTACTAGTCCTAATTATCCTGACAAGTCACCGTGTGTGTGTGCCTCTCTTGATTTCAAAGACACAAACAAAGCTGTAAGAGCACACAGGAGCACACGCACCATTATTCTTGGCACAGACACAAACATACACTGAATGCATAGACATAAAGCAGCGGATCAATAGCCAGCTTGTGTCCCTGACTTCATGGAAGGGAAAAGAAAAGGTATTTGAAATCCAAAGAGTTATCAGAGGCAAGAGAAAAAGCAGGGAGGAGGGGTAGTCTTTGTTAGCTTGACCTTGTATCTTCTGCGCAGATATTTTCACAGATTGGACCAAGATAACACTGAGGAAATTCAAATGGTACAAAAGCAAAGGCAGACATTCAAATACTTGATCATTACACATACGAATTCCCTCCGCTTATGCTAATACACACAAGCCTAAACATATTCATTTCTGGCAGATTCTCTCTGATCTGCCCATGTTTCCATCAGGATTCTCTGTCTCTGCTTTGCCTCCCCGCAGGTTAGGAAACAGACCATTCCCATGGCAATCAGTAGCTGATCAGGTGTGGTGAGCGTCGCCATGTTGAGCGCTACCTCATTAAAGTCTCATCTTCATACCCTTCCATCCCCACCTATCTCAGATGACGTGACAGAGCCCAAGGCATTTTTAACGCATCCCAGCCACCCCGCCTTTCCCCATGCTAGCCACGCCAAAATGCTCTGATGATCATCTGTCACTTGCATAAGATGCTCCACTACGGCTCGCTCGCTCTTCCAGAACATGGATGTGAAGTATTTACAGAGTGGAGCTGAACTTTTTCTACAATGCAACACACACCTTTTCATGCAATTGTCATGCAGAATCCCAGTGGATGCACTTCACTTCAGAGAGCATGAAAAATGTTTGACAACTGTTACAGACATTAGTAAAGATGTTAAAAAGAAACATAATTGAAAGACACAGGATTTTCATAATTTGTCTGGTTTGTAACGACTTGAAGGTTTTGTAAAAACTCACATAAAGCTTCTATGAAAAGTAGTCGGGAAAATGAAGGAAAGCAGAAATGAATGAAAGGCTGCTTCATTTCTTTCAACTGCATTTTTGAAGTAAATTTAGGTTTTGCATGTGCAAACGTTAGAACATGCGTCTTCGTGTGTGAGTTTGACTGCGTTGGTGTGCACTATAGTGTGTGTCTATAGCGAGTGCGCTAATTGTAAAGGATGTGGCAGGTTAAGATAAGGTTATCTTGACGCAGGGAAACGTCTGAGAGAGAAGGCCAGAGCTTGCAGACGGAATTAGATTGATTAGAGGAGCCATATTTGGGCCAAAGTGCTATTTCCAGATAGCCCTCGGTGAGCCTCATCCCCCCTCGCCTGGCAATGCTCTGCTTTCGTCTTCACCCTCACCCCCGGCTTTCTCTCCCTGACACTCCTGCTGTGCAGCAGGACAGCTGATAGTGCCCCAGGCTGTCACTCACACACTAACTGACTGGCCACTGCAGGGCTGAGATAGCCCCAAAGAGTCCCGCTCTGACATCCTCTGTGGGAAAATACGAATAATTAGATGCAACAATGTATGCACCGTTGCAAGACAGAGTTCCTTTCTGGATGCAAAATGGTGTCCTGTGATTACTTTAAAGGCTCAACACTCAATTCAACTTCATGTGTAGTAGAGTGTAACTTAGCCTAAATCTGATTCTCACCGCAATCCTGTGGTTTAGTGGAGAAAAAATTCTCATTTTATAGACTTCATTTCAGACGAGGATGTGGCGAAGGAGTCAATCCCCAAAAAACCAGCACTCAATGCCTGCCATCAGGATCCTCCATTAGCCAAGCATTAGAAACAAATTAACTCTTCTCAGTTGAATGGCTTGTCAGAGGAAGTGTGGGAAAATCCTCTATTAGGCAGGAGTTAAGTGCCTATTGGAAAGCTGGAGATGGAATCCTGCCTAATAAAGGAATAGTCAACCATTGGAACGCCGGCTGAATGGAGGAGAAGAAGTGCTAATTAAGAGAACAAAGTGTCGTCTTACAGGCTAGCCATTAATGCGAGTTTTAGGGCTCATCTCACTGGCATCCCCCGATTTCCTGAATATGACAAGGTTGTGTGTGATTGCGTGTGTACCCTGCGTATGAAAGAGTGATAAAATGTGTTTATTTCTGGTGGTGACAGTGTGTAAACAGATAAATAATGAATTTTCAGTGCTCCCAGAGGCCACACTTTTTTATACTAGTCTCATCTCTGTTTTTGACATGTCATAAGCCTTGCAATGAACACTGTGCTCTCAAACTATTTGGGCCGTTATGTCTCAGATGAGCCGAGCCAAGTCAAACCACAGCTCCAGTCTCCCCTGCCTCACAAACGCTGAGCATTTTCCAATATTCAAGCTGTGAAAAGTGAGAGGGATGGCGAAACAGCGTCATGGACCGAACCGGGCGGAGACTCAAAATAAACTCACGCGGATTTGGCTGAGCATGGGCTCCATCTTTGTTTATCTTAGGGAGAGTGAGCATGGGAGCCCAGTGATGAAATCAAAAAAGGGAGAAAAAAAATTAAACAACAGTTGAACAGGCCAGTGTATTTGGTTGGCGTTGCCATAGTAACAGAGTGCAAGGATGCAGATAAACAGCACGTTGAGTACTCATGGAGGAATGCAGCCCTTCTGCCTGCGGTTTGGAGAGGAGGTTAACACTTCTCTTTCTCAACAGCTTCACCACTCAACAACATATGGGATTGAGAAGGGGAGCAGGAGAGGAGATTGCACTTTAATTGCGCACATCCACGGATAAAAGGGAATATGTTGGAATATTTGGAGAAAGAAAATCTGAGAAAAAGAGAACGATGTGTAACGGTCGATTGCATATTATGGCACAAGTTGTTTCAGTGTTTTCACTTAAAAATTTGAATCGGAGAGAGAAAAAGGGGAACATATGAAACAGAAAAAGGACTATGGAAAATTATAGAATAGACGTTCTTCCATTTTCTACAGTTCTCACAATGAAAGTTTGACTTCTCTATAGTAGATTGCACTAAAAGAAACCTGTCATCATTCCTCCTATAGTGCAATGATCTGTACTAATGAAAAAACTGCCTCAGAGTTGTTCATTTATATTAAAAGTAACAAGGATGGGTAGGAGCTATGGATAAGCAGTTGGGAATGGTGGCAAGTAGAAAGGCAGAGTGGCAGAAAGGGGGAGATGGCAAGGAGAAGCCAATTTGGTGAGGAATGGTGGCTGTGGCTGGCTGATAAGAGGCTCTTCTTCTCAGCTCCCACTGACAGAATGGGGAGGCCTTGTCTGTCGCCCCATTAGCAGCCATACCTACAAGGCCCTGCCTTTTCTACATGGCCAGCCTTCAATAGAGGGAATACATGGAAAATGGCTACTTAACCAATGATTACCCGATTGAAAGGTACCTGTCATGGGAGGGAAGGGGAGGGGGGGGAAGGAGAATAGGAGGGACACGGAAGGGAGGATGGGAGCGAGTGATTTCGGTCCTGTCTCTGCACTGAGATGAACGTGTCGCTGTGAGATTAAACCAGGAGTGCGTGTTTATTAAAGCCATGTAGAGGGGAGCAGGGGGTGGGGGAATTTGAGAGATGAGGGAGGAGAATTACATAGAACTGGACTGGGGGGGATGGGGGGTAGCAATGGATGTACAGTAGACTGGAAGTAAAAACAAGCCTGCCCATGTTTTTTTTCCAATTTTCAATGGGTAACTTCCTGCTCCTCTTCTTGCTTTTCTAATATTTTATTTATGTGCTGTGTTCAGGTAGTTAGTAAGCCTTTCATGAAGAACGGGTTGAGAAGTCCACAAATCATCCCAGAGAATAGAAGTGCCATGCTCAGCTGTAGTCCCTCCTAATCAGAACAAAGAAATGTTAATCAGAGTGCAGCTCCATCACTGCACGGCATCCACCTGTACTTTCTTTTGGCTGCCTTTCTTCTCCTCTCTAATTGCTTGTCGTATCTGTCCCTCTGGCTCTTTGTTTTCACGAATCGCTCTTATCACCTCACCATGCTGCCACCCACCGGTGTCAAGCAAACCACAACATTTCTGCCCGGATCTTGCGAGGGATGCCCTGAGCCGCAGCATTTTTAATGGTCCCCGTAGGCCTGGCCCATAGTGCCATACGAGTGGCTTTATGGAAGCTATTATTAGTGTTTACTCACTGGCACTTACTGGGTCGACAAGCGTCCTGTGCCTGTTCATGTGCAGTGAGGCACAGCAACCCTGACTTCTGATTTTAATGTTATGGGTAACGTTATGGCTCTGTCTCTTCGCTCAATCGTTAACTCTTTGACCATTTTATGGGGTATTAATTGAGTTGTAATTTTGACTCAATGAAACCATGTAAGTGTTTAATGCCCCTTTAACTTGGGATCTAATTGAAAACAGGCTCTGTGCTCTTGCACCGTGTCCAATATGACGGAGATTAGCTGTTTTTAAAGTTCCGTGTACTATTTATTCTTCACAAGCCACTTTCTATGTGTTAAATATATCTAACGAAAAAATGCATGCCAACTCAGCAAAATCATCTAAATATGTTCTTGCTATCTGTTTACCTTAAACAAAAAGACAAATACTTGAGATACACACATGCATACATGCGTGCATACGCACAAAGGAAGAGAGTAAAGAGCGGTTTTGGATGGCGCTCTGGACTGATCACATTACCTCATCTCACATGTATTTCAGGGGCCTGAAACCTGATATGCATGCAATTGTTATTTTAAATCACCGTCTGGGAAAGTTGGACCCAAGGTCTACAGAGTCACTAACCCAGGGGGGGGTTTGGAAGGGGGAGGTGCAGAGACAGGATAGGCCACAGGGGCAGGTGGTGCGTTATGAACTGACAAGTTAAGGGCTGCAGTTTCAACGAGGCAAGGAAAATGTCTTGATCGTTCAAAATATCAATTACATCTTGACTTTCTCCATTCATACTTTTGTCCACAGAGTATTACACCTTTGTTGACGATTATATTAATGCAATTGAAAAGTCCAATTCCATTAGAGAACTCAAGGAATGTTTGTTAATTCATGATTGAATGGCTGACTGTGAAGTAGTCTGGAAACTTCTCTCCCCTCTCTTCCTTCCTCATCTGCCACCTTATCTCTTGTATCCGTTCTATATCATCTGTCCCGATCTCTGTTCGTTTTCACACCAGCAAGGTTAATGTGTGTGTGAAGGGAGAGAATATTGCGTGGCGCTGACTTCAGATCCATAAGAATATATTTCACCTCTCAGTGCTGGACAGGGCTGGACAGGCACGGTGCCAGAGGCCACAGGATAACTGCTCCTTCCCTCCTATCTGCAGCCCAGGTTAATTAAAGTTCCTCACCCCCCCCCAAAGTATGCTTTTAAACAGAGTGCTATGTGTCATTGGATTGTATTTTAGTCCTTATAATGATGGACTCATCGTGTGTATCTGTGGACATGCTGCACACTTCATTTCATCAATTTGTGCACACTCTTGAAGCATGCATGCAGATTTTGATGCTGAAATTACCTGTAGAATTCAGCCGTCTTCCGCAAAACGGCGTTCTGTCTCTCGACAACGTTTAACCTTGATATGTTTGATGAATGCATTATGCGTTTAGCCCTACAGCATCTGTGTGTGCTCTAACTGTGTGTAGTACTCTACATGCCCACAGGGGAGTGATTACTGCACACGCACAAAGACGTTGACGTAGCATCACCTGCATAATGAATCCACCAGAAACTTGCCACCGATTGGGTTTCAAGTAACCCTACACCAGAGGCCAATGGGAAATACTGTTGAAGAAGAGACTGGGGGTAAATACAGGAGCTCGACTTGTGGATCTCTCTCTTGAATAAGCCACCAAGCCACAGGCCCTCACATTCCTCTATAATGATGTGTAATACTTTGTATCCACAAGGTTAAGTATGAGTGCAGTAGGCTGCCTGCGGACTTATATTCGGGAGTCTTACTCACACCAAGGCATTTTTTTACACTATCAGTGTAAAGTGTTAATGAGCGGGATGAACGATTACCTGGGGGAGAGTCGGGGTGACACACACATGAACACACAGACATAATACCATGCATGTGAGCATTCAAACATACAATAATATATACACACACACACTCAAAATATACAAACTGTTACGAACACATAAACATGTACGTTAATACAAACACAGATGTAAATTGTAACCAAATGTGGCCACAAACACACACTGCAATCATAGATATGTGCACAAACATGCACACACAACACACACTTTATCCTCATGCCAACAAATAAACAAACTTTGTAAAACTACGGTGTATGAAATAATTCCATTGTGCAGAAACAAACATCGCATTCAAGCTTGTTTCGATAATTTCCACTACAATAAAAAAACTGCCTCATACCATCTCTTTTTCAAAACTAATTAATTTTAATTTTGCCTCTTTCTTCCATCCCCTTTCCAGATCATTTGGCTGTGGCTACTAGCATAACTGTACTTACTTTAGAATCCACATATAGGAACCATAAGCATTCAACTTTCAACATTTACTTTATTGGAATCGTTGAAACTGTGTACTCTGCTGTAGGGCAAATAGCTTGTATGAGGGTACTAAAGTCCTTCTCTCTCTATATTGCTTTTTTCTAGTTTCCACCACTTTTTCCCTCTTTTTCTCTTTTTCCTTGGCTGATTTATTGGATGATGATCCTTTCTTTTCCCTCTAAGGGTGAGCGTGTGCTATGGGCAACCAGCCAAGGACCTGCTTTAATTGATGTCAGTAATCTGGTCACCTTGAGAGATAGTTAAAAGGGCAAATCTCTATTAGATGTAGTTTATGCCAAGCAAATGAATACACACACACAGTCGCACACAACAAAAACACACTCTTGAAAGGCAATTTGTTGAAAGCTGCACAGGACAGAGAATGTATATGAATGTAATACATACTGCGGATATTAGCGACACTTTTCTGAGCGCTAATCTCGTCGACTGCTGTTTGCTGTGAGTAAACATGAAGGTGTAGTCTCTCTGCCGAAACCCCTGTTCCCTTAAACGCTGTAAGAAATACATTATGACTAGCGCAGAGCCAAGATAAGTTATTTCTGGTTGGATAAGCACAAGGGGTTGTATCTGAGCGAGCCAGAAGAATCTACATTAAGGAGAGATATCTGTTAATTAAATCTTTCCCTGCCTGATCTCTATCTGTAACACGTAACTTACACCGCTGCTGCTGCTGCTGCTGTTGCTGTTGCTGTTGCTGCTGCTGCTTCTGGATGAACACACACTCACACACACACACTCGTGCACACATAAACACATGCACACATACATAAAACTTCTCTCTCTCTCATACTTTCTCTATCACCCCACTGAAAAGAAAACACATTTCCTGACATAAAGGCAATACAGAGTGCCTTACTATATTTTCAAATTGGTGATATTGTAAGTACTATGATACCTAATGTAATGGTCTTTATGCCAATGTAATATGCATAAAGCATAATGATCATATTGCCAACCAGACAGCTTTCAAATTGTGTTTTCTTATACATGCTATGTAGAAGTAAAGAGCTCCTCATTTATATTAAGAAGGGGGTAAAAAGCAAAACTTTATTGATCATTTCAAATCATTTTATGGTATTACAAATACAGCATCTCCACGTTATAATACAGGAACAACAAAGGTTATATGAAGCTTTCTGTGGCTACGATTATGGCTTTTTCTTGTGTGTGTTCAATTTTCTTCAACGTCTTCTTCTGCTTCATATTTATGTTTTTCTTCTTCTCCATCCCCTTGTTCTTCAACCTCTTAAATGTCTTGGGATTCTGTCTGG
>NW_011352500.1:547080-570542 GCF_000735185.1 Notothenia coriiceps
GGGGTGAAGACTTGGGGTGTATGCGGACCAGATGTCTGGGCTTTCATGAGGCTGGGGAGGGGTAGTGGGAGAGGACGGCCGAGAAATGGGGGGACATGGCTGTTCTCAATTACGCTGATCAATGGAAGGGGGGAGGGGAGTTTGAGTGAGCAGGGTTCCTTGGGTGGAGGGCGAAGGGGGGGCACTCACTGTAAAAAAATTAAATAAAAAGACACACTTTGTTAAGAATGAGAAAAGTTATAAGTTATCACGTAAAGACGGATATGTCATATTTATTATGAGATCAACCTTGTTTGCCTCACTAAAGTTTCATAGCTGACATTCTTTCCGTTTGAATAAAAATAGTCAAAAAATAATCATGCACTGTTTTAAGGCTCTTAGTTTAAGGCAACTTCACATTATTTACTCAGAAATTACCTCTCTGATAGATTAAAGTCGTTGTCATGCTTGCTTTGAAGCTCGCAAATGCTACAAATAAGCGTTTGCATAAAGTGAAGGTATTCATTATAGCAGTTTAGGATAGCAGTAATGACCGCTTGATTTGCTTCTTCAGACTGTGACCATCATTTCATTAGAGTGGCTTCAACAACAATAAAAGATCCGGGACTAGATGACAGTTGAGCTAAAGCCCCCTTAGATCAAGTGGTAACTCTGCTCAGTGTTTTAATTAGGATTATATGTCCTCTTTAAGATCCTTTCTCTGAAGCCCTTCCCATTTAGAGCCCGATAGGGTTACATGAGATTAAAAGCACTTTTCCATCTTTACCCTCTGATACATCTTTGAAATTGTGCTTGGTTCCCTGTCTCTGGAACGCTTTATCTGAGGGGTGAGAGGAGGGGTAAGGCATGGTTTGGGTGGTATGCCAGACTTTTCTTCCTCTTTTTTTCCCCTTTTTACATCATTTGCTCTGAATTGACTTATACATTTAGTGACTACAAGGTGGACGTAGTAGTATTTTCATTTATAATGTCACTTTGATCTGGCGCAGGAGAGTGTTGCATTACACACTATAGCTTTACTGTGTCCTCCACTTTTGATACAACAGGCCTGTGTCCAATCACAGAAATCTTCCCGCGTGACCTCCGACCTTTACTCCCGTGAGCAGAAAAAGAGAAAGGAATTGGTTTCAGCAGAGGGAGGGGTTCAGGCTCTCTGTCTCTAGCTGCAGACAGCTCAGTCCCCCTCCTCCCCCTTACATTTTTTTGCTTCTTCTTGAAACTAACTTTATTCTAAACACTTGAAAATCCTCCACATGTGCAAGCAATTAGGATTCACGACTTGCTCTGGATGAGATAGACACACAGAAACACAGCGAGGCTAGCACACACTTGCACAAAATATAAAGACAGGCAGCGACAGAGACACAAATAGATAATGCATTACCAAGAAATGCACACATACACAAAGATTTGCATAACTGAACACATACAATACACGCACACTGAACTGCATCATGAGTATACTGTATAATTTAACAATTAAAATAAGGAACGGTGAATCTCATCATATTCATTTGATTTATTCTGCCCACACATGTCACAGCATTACTCACGTTTCTCATTTAGTACTATTTGTTTTGGTTTGTTGACGGCTTGACGCCAGTTCCTTTCCAAGTTCCCAAAAGTTCTTAGGGTAACAACTAATGCGTTAAAAAGCTGTGGTTTCCTACATGTGCTCTTTCACCATCATGTGTCAGAATCACCCAAATGTAAACTACCAGCTCAAACTGTCCAGAATAATAACCCAACAACAGGGAGCAAAACAATCACAGATTGACAGAACTGCCCTCTATCCGTGGAAAAAGGTCCAACGAGGTTCATTGCCCAAGAAGACACAAAAAAAAAAAAGATTTCTGTCTTCTTGCTACTGTTTTATTTTCTTTCAGATTGGCATAATGTTACCCTGAAAAAGGAATTAACAAATGTTTTGATGCATCACTGAGTCAGTCCTCAGGAAACACAAGTGTGGCAGTGGCGCTTCGGGCTACAGTAAGTGGGCTGCAGCTGTTTAATTATTCGACGTGCGGCCAAAACAAAAACAATTAGATAGTTTAACTATTGGTGTTCAATTGTGGCCACAGAAAAAACTGCAGCAAATGTACAAAACTCGTCCTGTGACTCCTGGGACATGTTGACCAATGTTGCAAGCAATATCTTTCTCGCCTGACTCTCATTAACCAACCCCCTGATGCCCAAAAACGGTATTAATTGTGGTGAACCGCTCTGTGCTGCTACCTGTTGCTTTTTAGCATGAATGACTTTTCCTTCATAAATCATTTCTGTAGCAGATTATTTTCTTTTTTCCCGGTTCCTCCGAGCTACTGAGTTACCTGTCGGGGTGTTCTGTGTTCAAATTGGATTCCATCAAATGCAACCTCTGAAAAAGTCCGATAGACTTTTTGTTGTGCCTGCATGAGCCCACAACTCTATCGACAAAACCATTACCAGTACCATGAGCATGAAGCACTCCGGTAGCCTTCTCAATGCTGCTCTCTCCATGACACAAGCCATTACCATTATGAAATATATTTGAGCTTATTATTTAATTTTTGTATGTGAATAATATAGTTTGTATTGTATGTGTCAATTGTAGATGTTTCACTTTTGTTGTTTACAAGATAATATTACGGGCAAATCAGGATATTGCTCTACATCCTAATGAAAAAGAAATGAGAGATAATGGAAGCATGCCATGTGAAATTGCCTGTAAATGAAAAGTAGTGCAATTGTGAAAATGACTCGGGAAGAGAAAAACGTAATAAGCATCTGTAAACAGTTGAAAGGTAGATTTGGAAAACATGCAATTTCTTGGGCCGTTTGCTCACTAAAACATTTTGTATCAAAGGTAGGAGATTTGTTTGCACTACTCATCTTGAAATAACCTTACGTTCCAAACAGAAGCTTTTCTAGCCCTAACCCTGGTTGACCATTAGAGGGTAGAAGCTTTTGTACATGCTCCACATTAACAACAATTTTGTTAATTAGCTAACAGTGATTTGTATACCAAGAGCTAATTCCTTAAGTGGCTGTCAGATGGACATGTGGTGGCTTTGGTTTAATTGATTATATGTACTTTTACCCAACAGTTTATAGAAGGAATTGGCTGTAGCGTTGTACTTTACCAAGGTGTCCAGGGAATAACCAGCAGATGGCTGAAAAGACACTGACCAAGCAAACTAAAAGTTGCTGCTTTTGCTCTTAATTTGACATGTTCTTGAAGGAATCTCCTAGAATATTTCTGTCTGAGCAGATTATGCCTGTTTGATGATGAGTGTGACATGTCACCTTATCAAACCTAAATGGTTAAAGATTCACTGAGGTAACATTGGTGCAATGTGGATAATCATTACATTAATGACACACGCTCACATGGAGTGTAATCTAAAAGCAATTATGAGATCAGTAACCTTTTTAATCCAATCATCACCCAGAGTAGACGCTGTGTGTCACGGTGTATCACCTGAACGGGTGGCAAATGGAAACATTAATAAAATGTTAATCAATCACAGAGAAGGGGAGTAAGCTGACAGGTAGGTCAGATGGAGTTAACATATTGATATAGGCGTTGACTTTCTGGGCGAGATTCTGGAGAAATATTACATTACACACATCTGCCCAGAATGTGTGTGACATATTTTCCTGCTAGTTTAATTCAATATACCTTACACTGTATTTTCCAAAAAGTGCCATTCACGGTATATAAATAGCAGCAGACGCTCATACAAATGCACACTTATGAATTCATGCATGCTCAAACACAGGCCTCCAGTTTTGCCACAGGAAGCTGTTTTCCAGCTGTTTAAACCACGGCTCAAATTAGCTGCTCAGCCATTGGAAGGAAAGGCAGGCAGGATACCAGTAATTACTGTCTGATTGGTAGAGTGGATGCAATTAGCAAGTTTGAGTCGTGAAGATTTGCATACATATAAAAAGCTTGGTGAAGCAAGGTGCGGTTCCTGTAAAGCCTCTTGTGTAAAGCGGTCCACTCTAAGAGTAAGAAGGAACAGAATATTATTTAATTGGACAGAAACTATCTGATGTCATGTCAATGATGGCCAGGGTTTTTCAACCCCATCCTTGTGTCACTACAGTCAAATCAGCACCAACCATGAAACCCATATCATCCAATAAAAACATTTCAGAGGAATCTCTTTGCTTCCTGTACAGTATCTCTGGGCTTCCACACCGGCAGCCCAGTCTCAGCAGTGGCCCTCCCTTATCATAGCACATTTAACAGGGGGCTAATCCAATCAGGTGGGATAACAGGGTGAGTGGAGGAGGATCAGGCGAGTACTCCTCTGCTTCCCATTAGTGTATGTCTCTCCAGCCGGGCCTATCCTAATCCCATTTCCCCATCTAAAGCCTTAACCCAAACAAGCACACAGGACAATAATCTCGGGTCACACTCCTGTCGGCTGCCCCGGGCCTCCTGATGCTGCTAATGGATGGCTAGCCGGAGAGATGCCAACACACTGCAAGGGGGACTAGATGTGGCTTTTTCAGCCAAGGAAAAACACAATCCAACAGCTTTTTTTCATTTGTTTATCCCTCCCCTATTGTTTTTCTCTTTTCTCTCTTTAGTAGTGTGGTGTATTGTTTGAGCTTCTACCAAACACATTTAGCCACACAGGAAATCTTAGCATAGATCCCTTTTCAATTGAGCGTGTCAACAGCATCGCTCTATAAACACATTAGTCATTTTATTACTCAGCATTCCTATTGCCGTTTAAAAAGGACATTGTTAAGTTGTAAAACAGAATAGATATAGATTTGTGGCATTGTCAGGATAGAAATGATATTTTCTGTTTCAGACAAAGGAAAATTAGAAAGAAAGAGGGAGAGGGGAGAGAGAGATATTTTGGCTCTGGATCCCTGTCTTTCTGTCCCTGTTGACGGCACATGTGCCCCAGATGCCGGGTCCCAATCCAAACCAAGGCTCATCCAGACGCCACCCCGAGTGTCTCAGATCACTTACACACTCTCCAAGGACCTTGGAAAGAACAGCCTCATCCACATTTCTTTTGGTTTCCATAAGAAACGTGAAATGTAGCCCTAACTTTCTAATGGGTTCCAACTGAAATATGGTTGGTGGTGCAACAGCGTGTACCTCAAACAAGGCTTTTCAACTCTGCATTTTCATGTTCCATGTGGAAGATATTAGTTTCCCTCTTATGCCATTATACAACTTTGATTGTTGAATTTTAGATTTCGGGGAGAAGGTGGAAAATCTAACCAGACGTAGAAAGTCAAATATGTTTACTTTTATTTTGAATATTTGCTGCCAATTATGGATATACTTAAGGAAGACTTGTCCTTACATCTTTCCTTATCCACCCCCACTTCGCTACCATCAGCTAGCTGAATGAATGGCTGAATGGTAAAGGTGCTTTCAGTCTGTGTGGACACAGCTGCCAACTGAGTTAAATCACAGCTATTAGACTAAATCAATTATCTTCCTGATTTTTCTCCTCAGAAACAAAGCTAATACCTTAGCCTGATTGCTGTCTGTTTAAGATGTCCTGTCGAAACAAGACTTGTATTATAGGTTTGGAACAATCTTGTGAAAAAAAAACCCAAAAACAACATGTTATATTCACAAGAAAGTACTCTTGCATTTTTATCCTGCAGTGAAAAAGTAAAAGGTGTAAAGGGTAAATATACCTAGTTTTACATATTCTGTATAAACATGTTTGCTTTATTTTACGAATGTCTGAGTAAGCTCTCAAGTTAATCAGACAAAAATGGACTTTCCTATATATTCCAAAATGATACCTTTTCCAATCGGCCTTTTTCAGTTTATGTTTAAAATGTGTCAATTCAAACACTTAAAGGTAAAGGTTCAATGTTAAAGTTGGGAAAACATCATCAGTCATATGGATTTGTTGATTTATGGTAAAAAAAAAACGTCAAGTTCTGCTAATGCCTTTGACATACATCGAGCCGACAGAGCAACCTGAGCATTCCTTAAGTTTCCTCTTTTTTTGGCGCTTTTGGGAGCTTTAAACTCCTTCTCATAGTCTTTCTCAGCAGATGGAGTTTGCTTTGTTTTTATGGATGAAGTCCAGCTGTCATAACATGTTACATGTGACAGCATGGAGGCACTATTTTAGGTGCATACAGTCTGAATGGTAACAGGTGGTTGCATATAGTGCATTGTCGCCCCTGTATCTGTTCAAAGGTGGCTCTTTGTTTTCATGTTGGACTGCAGCAGCTTACATTTGGCTTTTGTGAGCTTGTGTAAAGAGATTTTTTGCCACAATACTATTGCATACTGGCAGCTGAGAAGAGCTAATGGTCAACCATTTGCTTATGTAGTTTCTACATGGGATTTGCACTAGCCACCCTTGATTCGGTTCCATCACCTCTCAATGGCACCTAAATAAACGGTAAACATGTTGGAGAACCTTATTTTCCTTGGTAATTGTCAACAGGCTTATCTCCAATTCCTCCCTTTTTCTGTTTTCTGTTGTCAATTAACTTAGCATCAACTAATGACTGCATTGTAAAAAGAAGATTGCTGCGTTACTGAAAAACTAACTAACTTTTCAAAATTGTTCCAAAATTGTTGACAGCTGTGGAATGTCGTAGGGGGAAAAGTTCAGCCATCTAAATCATCAGGTTTTGGAGTCAGTTGATTACAAAAGCATGGTCTTCTTGATAAATGCACCATTTTGACCTCCATATTCAGCAGTGTTATGGGAAGAAATTCATAGTAACACTAACCCCAGTTTCTTCACCAACAACTCAATTATACATTATGTAAGGCATTTGCGTCAGGGAAGACTCACTTTTTTCTCAACTGGCAACAACACTTAGCACTCTGTCCACCCACATGTAAACTAGTTAAAAGGCTGTGTGCCGCCAACATTAAGCTCCATCAATCAAGTGGTTAAGGTTACTGAGGGGTTTGGGCCATAAAGTGTGCCAGGTGAATTTGTAATAAGCTTTAAGGCAATGCTGCCTCATAGCCTGAAGGGCAAGAAAGTCCCTGGCATCCTCTTCATGGAGGTGTTTGGGAAGGCATACTGCTGCAGTTACCAGGTTGGTTGTTTTTTATTTGCTTTATATATTCCTTTAGCTTTGAAGAAAAATCGTCAAACATTTGCTCGAACTCCAAACAATTTTACACACTTGAAGAAGACTAAAACTCAACAGTCATGCCATTGGTTCCATGAGGCACACTTTTATTCCCTGTGTGATTATCATAAAAACACTTTGTTGTTGTGACAATCTGTTAAATGTTTCCATTTTCCTTTGACTCCAATACATACCAAGAAAAGCCCCAAATTAGGATTCTCAACCCAACATTCAAATGGGAATAAAAAATGCTCTCTAAAAGAACATTTCGCTGACATGCAGCCACAGTGATTACCAGAATTTGAGAGGTCAGCACAGGCCAGGCTATTGATCGTTACATTTACTGCAATTTGATTGGATGTTAGGTAAATTAACTTTTTAGTGTCTCTCAACAAACAAAAAAAACATTAACAACAACAACGTTGTTACATATCTGCTGACGCTCCCATTAATAGCCTACGGTAACTATATTTATTATACTGCGAGCTTGGCACTGCTGGAAGTTTGACTTGGCAAGTGACCTATCAATCATAGTTGGGTTGACTAATCATTTACTTTTGAATGATGTTGATACAAATCTCCTATCCAGCCATTTTGAAGCCAGTATCACTGAAGCATCTGTTGTTACACTGACAGTCTATCTTGGCTGAACATCAGACAGACAGGCAGCCATTTGATTGTTGTCAAATATCAGTCCAATAAAAATGCCCATCAAGCATAGTGGCAATGCTACTGTATTAATCGTCTAACATCTCTGCTCTTCAGTCTTGGGTGTCTGACAGCACATATGTGGTACGTAAATAAAACAATTGCAGTCATTATTGATTGTAAATATGACACATCTTTTATTCTTCTATAATTAAAAATCTAATAGTTGTGTTGATGACGCCTTAGAAAACAGGTACTGAATGCACATACTACTACCTTTACTGTTTGCCAAAAAGCGTCAGAATAACTTGATGTTTGGTTATGCTGCTCTTCATGGGAATTGCATATGATTTAAAAAAAACAAACAGCTTTGCTACATAATAGCTTCTGGGAAACGTAGTTCAACTGGTAACGTTACTACTTGAAGTGCCACTTTGCAGTTTACCTTGTGCATAATTATATGCTCATCTTCAATGTGTGGCATCAAACTTCCAATCCAAAATAACTGTGTATATGAAATAATATTTGGCATTTCATGCTTGGGAAGTCCCATCATCTCCAACTGTTAAGGAATTGCTTTTGCCCACAGACCAGTGTGGGGCCTGAGGATCAATTTCCCCTTTCAAAATAAACACAGTGGTCTCAATGGAGACGGCAGAGTACGCATGAGGGCAGAGGGAGAAAGTGATGGAGGTATGGGGGAAATGGTGGAGGAGAGTTTGGCCCTGGAAGTCTCCACCTGGTGGGGTGGTTGAGGGCCAGCGAGGAGGCCCCACAGTACACAAAGCTTGCCTTGTGTGAGATAAGCGGCGGGCACCAGGAGGGCCCTACGGCACTATTTTCACAATCAGAGCCAGTTTGTTTTCTCTAGGCCTCAGAGCCGCGCTGTCAGGAGAGCAGCATGCTGGCAGGGCAGGAGGTTGTGTTGTGTTGCAGCGTTAGGGGAGAAAGGGGGTCTCCTGCATGGTGGGCCAGGGGTTTTAGGGGCACCTCAACATTTACCTCCTTTTTGACTGTATTTGTTTACTTAACTGATCCCTTACTGATTTCCGGTTAACTTGAAACATGTTACTGATTATTCAATGTAGATTTCCTATCTCTGTAGTTTTGAAAATTCATTTATTATTCATTTATTCTTCTAACCAAATAATTTGGGGCAATGTTTACTTCATTATGAGCTTAAAAATCTGCACATGCCAAGAATATACTTGTTAAATATTTACTTTAACTTTTGTTACCTTTACTTGATAGTTTGCTGCCAAAGTCTGATTTGTTTTTTTTTCTACAATAACAGCCCTAGTGCTCCAAGTTATATACCAATACTGAGATTTGTTTTTGCTCAAAAGTGTATTTTAGAGCTTGTTGGTTAACTCCATTGCTAGTGTTTCAGTTTTTTTTTCTTTTTTTTTTTCTTTTGGCAATACAGTTGTGGTGTAACATTATGAGTGTTTATAGTGAAAAGCCGCAGTGTAAAAGACTCAGAGTTATAAGAATGTGTTCTTGGTAAAGACTATTCGGGAAATGATACTAAAATGTAATTAGAAACAGTTGTTTTACTGTTGTGAAGATGAGATGCCTAGAGCAAGTATTTTGAGACCACTAGTTTTTTTTCCAGAAGAAAATCAAAGAGAATACAAAGAGGTAATATAAAAGGAAAATAGATTTTTCATAGAAATTATGGCTACAGTTAAGAAACTGCAATATGCAGCCCATGATTATTTTGAGTGCTTATCAGATTTTAGGGTAATTTCTCATTAGGAACTGGCGGTGTATAAGGAGTTTTACAAGCTTTGTGTAAGGATTATTTAAAAGTGGTTTCTCTGCAGGCAGGTTTCGTGATTTTCCTTCCCGTTCCATAGTATGTCTTGGCCCATCGAAGGGGGCTGGCTGCCAGGACTCTTCTCAGCTCGCTCCCCATAGACTCCTGGCTCCACAGAAACAGGAAATGGTAATAGTATTGCGCTGCTTTTCCTCCCCCTATCTGTATTCCAATTTCTCTCTCTTTCTGAATGAACAAAAAGGAGAAAAAACAGACATGTAATAACATATATGTGTGGAAAAATCGACCTAGACCGTAAAGTAAACTAAAAGTTCACATTGTATTTTTGTGCTTTCTTTGAATCCATGAAGAAAAAAAACTTTCAGTAACTGTTATATAATCAATAAATTATAGTTATCATGCTGTTGTTTGAAGAACAAATCTTGACCTTGACATAAGTCCACCCAATAGTTTCCACAACCAGAGGTTTGGAAAATCTGATTTTATTGTTTTATTTTTTTCTATCAGAAGATTCACAGGTTTGGAAAGTTGTTTGAAAGTCATACGTTTTATCACGACAAACACAGCCTTTTAAGTTTTTACTTAGTTATGTGATACGTTGTTCATTTAGCAAAGGATGGTTGAATTGATAAAACAAAAGAAAAACATTTGTTGTATTTTGTCTTTCGGCCACCATTCAGAGGGTCAGTTGTGTCCGTTTACACTACAGGCTGTCCCTCCACAGGTGGATGAACACACACACGCCCAGCCTTCAAGTGTTTATGAGTCCCTTCACCCCTGACCGAGCATGTGGGGAAGCCACCCAGCTCCAGTCATATCAGAGGGATCTGCTAACTAGCCCCCGCGGACACTGCCAGGTTTTTATAGTAAATCAGGGAACAAAACCACAATTGACTAAAAAGAGATAGGCTTGCTCTGACTTCATAGCATTTTGTGGTCTACATTTCCCTTTGAGTTCTTTTTTTCTTCAGAGTTCTTTCCCTTCTCCTTCTCCCTTTCATCTTAATTTAAAATGCAGCTGGATCCACCACTCCTCGGAACGCTTTTCTTTGTTTTAGCCCTTTTAAAAACAGCGTTTTATCGTCTTGGCTTTTGGAAGATTTATATTTCATGAAAGCCTTAATGTGTTCAAGAAGTCCCAAAGTCAGCTGCTATGGTTCAGTCACCATTTTTTTTTCAAGCACAATGAGTCATACAAAGGTTTTGTCCTTCAGCACAGTTCTATAGGTTGTTGTCCACACCTTAGAGGATCCTGCTAAATATGATCCCCATACTGCTTTTTTCTAGTAGAGACGTGAGTGAAGAGTCAAGATGACTCCTGTGGGTCACAGATGTGGACAGCTCAAGCCAAAAGCACCAGTTCTCTTTGCCAAAATACAACCATAAAAATCTGCTTGCGATAAGTATGCATGAAACCAAAATGTCTCTTTTCCTAGAGCAGAACTGTGGGATCTGCCCCATCAACCATGAGCCTAAGTTACACAGGGGAGCTGGAAGGGAGTGCTGGGGCCTGATTGGGTGGAAAACCATCTGGGAGCCTGAGTTTATACTGAACAAAGAAACCTGCACACAGAAGTCATAAAACATAGTGTGTACTCGCACACATTCTCTTACAGGAACCTTGAGTTTTGGGAGGCATATATTCCACACAGACGCCACCTGTAAATACAGATACACCAAATAACGTAACTTTTTCTCATGCTACACCTTACTCTTATGTCCATTTTTGGCATTCCTAAACATATAAGTAGTGCAGAGTCCTGGCATCGCTGCCAAGGGTTTCTCAGTCCAGTGCCCGGCTCCGCAGCTCTCAGCCTGGGCAGAGGCGGGCAAAGTACAGGGCGTCTGTTCTTGTTCCCAGAGTTGGATTCACTGTGTTGCGCTCTGCCCCTGTGGCTTCTCTAAAAATGCCAGTTAGGTGTTTGGCAGAGGACAATTTTTTATGTTATTTCTCCACGATGCAGTGATGGATTGGAGCAAAATCCTGCTAACACTTACTGTTTTTCTGTAAGTGTGAATGCCCTTACAGTGTCTGCTCAGTTGTGTTTATTTTTCATGTATTATTTAAAGTACTTTGTTCACTGTTTTGTTACTTATGCACATCGTTTGGTGCAATACAATAGATCCACAAAATTATGGATTTTCATAAATGAATCCACTTTTATCATGTAGACATATATGAAAAATTGTTGTACGTTTCGTCATTTTTTTATTTTTTTTATTGTATGGACAGGCAATGTAAAACATTTTTTTGTGGATATTCATTAATGAGTACTTTTAATCCTATACGAACACCTTACCATGTCTTCAGTGAGGGAAGCTTGATCGGAACATTTTGTCTTTATGTAATAATATGCAAATTGCCTGCTAATTGGCATTATGCTTTGCAAAGTAAGACTTCCATTTAGGTCGCTGCTATAGAAACATATATTCACCCTTGTCAGGTCTCTCCTCTTTTTCTCTTTGTCACACACACACACACACACACACACACACACACACACACACACACACACACACACACACACACACACACACACACACACACACACAGTTTACTCATGTAATATGACCTGGAGGGGCGCCAGCGAGCCCAGGGAAGGTCCGTGGCCTGAGGCCGCCGACACCTCTCCCCAGCCCTGTTGAAATGTTTATTTATAACTCCCTTCCAGCTCCACCTCCCCCTGTCGTCTGCCAGCCACCATGCCAATCCAAACACACTAGGCCTCTCCAGACTGGTCCAGAGCATGATTTCAGAAAGAAGAGAACCCTTTCCTCTCTTTTTCCCCTTTCTCTTGCCCAAACTCTCCCACCCTTTCCCTCCCTCCCGCTCCCTCTGTCTCAGTGGGTCTTCCAAAGAGTAACGCTTATGGAGAGGAAAGGAAAGCGAGGGGATAGAAGAAAAGAGGGAGGGGGCAGAGGTTCACTCCATCCAGCCCGGGCTGCTAAATTGGTTTCAGAGCAGCAGTTGGACTCCGGGGAAGCACGGCACACACTGCCGACTAGCTGTGTTTGCTTTTGTGGGGTGTAGGAAATCTGATCTCCATCCATGTAGCCAACCCACATCCCACCCATCACTACCATCAAGAATGAAGGGAGCTATGAGGACAGTCGCCCTTAAACAGGTATCATTGATACTTTAGTAATAGGAATAACAAACATTAAATCAGAGTGTGGAAAAGTGCATATTTCACTAAAACGTTGGATGGTTACATCATACCACATGATCCGTCTTTGTTACAAGCAGGAAGTCACATGTCTGTGGAAGGTAGGATGACATGTTGAGTCCCCGGTGAACCCAAAGCTGAAGGCTCTCTAAATAGGTTTAATTGGGCCAATCCTAGCAGTGCCATGCAGACATTACCAGGCAGACATAGGGCTACAGGGAAAAACAGCGCACCCAAGGGACCTCAGGCACTGTGTCCCTGAATCCGACTTAGTGCTTCTTGTTTGCAGCTCATTTGGTATACTCACATTTTAAGGACACACTGCTTACACATCGCCGTGTCCACGGGAGCCATGCCAAATTACCAATACCAGTTGTTTATCTAAAAACACATGCTCATACAGCAGAGCTATGATTGGTTTGTTGCCCAAGGCATAACCCGCGCTCTCAAAAGTGGGAATTGTTTACCTCCTAGTGCCTGTGTGTGTGTTTGTGTGCTTGTTTATGTGTCTCTGTTTATGCGTAAGTGCATTTGTCTGCATGCTTTAGCATAGGAGTCGTTGTAACAGCCCTCTCCAACTCAGCCGCCGAGGTCTGTGACATCCCCTGCAGCGAATGTTCAAATGTAGATCAGCCATAACAACATTGAAATGTATACCACATTATTTCCACTCGATAAATGAAGCTAGTATCTAATAAATAATAGATGATGCGTCAAATATTTATTCAAACAGCTAGAAAGGAAGAAGGAAGGAACGTGAAGACTAACACATACATGTATAAAATATTATATATTATTATATATACAGTATGGTAGTAGACAGCGGTCCAATTAATGCGTCCATCTTCAAGACAGAGGAGGGACCTAATGTGGTGTAAGGGCCACAGTGTTGCTTTGATTTGCAAGACACTTTTCTTGTGATTTGTATGTGTGCGAGTGTGTGTGTGTGTCTCATCTCTCTCTCGCTCTTTCACACATAATATACACACACATACACACACCCACACATGCAAAGACAGACCCTCGTTCGAGGCAGATCCTCATTTCTCTCCCAGACAGTTTGCTTGCCTTGCATCCGAATGGACTTGTCTTACATTGCATGTGTATATGATGACAAATTGTACATTTAATTTACTCTGCCTTTTTGCAGCGTGCACCAACTTCTTTTATTTAATAAATGATCATGCTTTAAAAGCAACCAAGTGTTGAATGAACCTCTACACACACTGAAACGCACCTTCGGTTACAGCCAATGGTTGTGTGAGTATGTCTCTGCAAGCTCCAAGTGTGTGTGTGCACTCAGCGAGTCGACTGTGTGTGTCGTTGTAGCTTTCTGTGTGTGCATTTGCGTGCATATATTTTTGTTTGTGTGTTTGTCATGAGTAAGTCCTGGGGGAATGCGGTCTCCACAGTAACCGTCTCTCTTGGTGGTCCATCATTAATAGTCTGTCTGGTGTTGATGATTTAGATTCAGTCAAAAAAAAAGAAGGGGTGCAGTCAGATATATCAAGTGAAATCCCATAAAATAATTTAACAACTTGGCATAATAAACAGCTTGACAAGTAAATAAATATTCAGTAAATCAAGAGGTCAGTTTAAGCAACGTTTTGTGTGTGTGTGTGTGTGTGTGTGTGTGTGTGTGTGTGTGTGTGTGTGTGTGTGTGTGTGTGTGTGTGTGTGTGTGTGTGTGTGTGTGTGTTCACGTATTTGGTGTTTGTTTTTCCTCTTTGTCTCATCCCTCCCCCCCGCCTCTCCTGAGTGAAGAGAAATTGAGAAACCAATCTAAAATCCATCAGGACTTCCCTGCCCACAAGCCCCGCTCCCCCAACCCCACTCCACCACAGACCCACCACCCAACACACACACCCACCCCCCACTCCTGTTTTTTGTGTTGCAAGCGTCTGGAAATTGGATGAGATGTTCGTTTAGCGGGCAGCTGGTCTGGGCCCGATATGAATTGCGTTTCCCCACGCCAGGAAAGGTCAAGCCCCCTCGCCTTGACGGAGTGCATCGGCCTATTGAGTGGCGCTTTAGTCCATTTACCAACCGCCAATGGCAAGGCGGCAGAGGGGAGTGAGGGAAGCACAGGACTCTGTTTGGAAGGGAGAAAAGAATGGCAGCACGTCGGATATAAATTCATTGTTTCTCATCACCCAGCTGGGGAGGGAATAGCTGGGAATGATTGCAGGGATGGGGGAAGTGAGGTAGGAATATTACCGTGTGAGTAGGCGGTGCCTGGGTGACAGAAAAAGCTGAGGACCCCTCTTTAACCACCATTGGCTCCACATTCAGCCTCCCTGCCCACAATTTTGAAAAACAATGTGTAGAGCTTGCCTTGCCTTTAGAAAATGAAAATCTGATGATGTGACCTCCATAAGAATTTGCTCAATTGAGCAAGTGTTCAAAAGGAAAGAAAATAGGTTGGTTGCTCTCATGTCATACCTCAGGAAGTATACGTTTATTTTGTATGAGAACAGGAAATGTTGCCCCAGAATAGTTGATACCTTTTTCTTTTAAAAGAATATATTCCAAAAGTAAAAATAGGGACAATTAATAGGTTGGTTACATGCTGGAAACAGACACCTCAACAGCGCACACACTTCTACGCCTCAGGGCTCCTATCTCTACCTGCTCCTCCCTCTCTGACTCATACAGTACACGCATACAGAAAAAGGGTAGCTGTCCCTTTAATTTTCATCCCTGCGTATCTGGAGGAGTTAAGGCAAAGCAATTAAAACAAAGGCATATTTAACATGGGGTTAATGATTGGCTGACCCTGCAGTCAGCACAGTGACAATATCTTAATTATTGAGAAACCTAAAGTCATTACGCCTACGAATGGCCTGAGGAGCGTCTCTATTGATCGGGATCCAGTCCCATTACAGGTCCAGCCCGGACCAATGAAGCCCCCCCCCCCCCCACCATTATAGACAGTCTTTTTCTCTCTCTCTCTCTCTCTCTCTCTCTCTCTCTCTCTCTCTCTCTCTCTCTCTCTCTCTCTCTCTCTCCGGCTCCTGACTCTGTATTTCTTTCTCTCTTGCTCCCTCCCTGCATCCCTCTGTCTCGCTGCAAGCTATTGGAAGTGTTGAACGGTGAGACAAGAGCCAGAATAGGCTCGTGGGCTTTATTGCTTTCTAAAAAATTCATAACCGGGCCTGACATTTTTGCTGAGGAACGATTGTTTTCCTCCCTCCCTCCATCTACTTTCCTTTATGGTCCTTCTCATATTTTTTGGGTTTAAGTGGCAGAAGTGTTAAAAACCAAGCACTTATAGGATTGATCACTTCTCTTATCCTACTGTATATTAGGTTAAAACACTTAACTATAATCCTATGGCTTGTGTGTTTTAATACTTGCCCCACTACCATTTTATTATATTCTTCTAGTACTTGATGCTTTAGCACACCAATACATTTTGCACACTTAATTTCAAAAATACTTTTGTGCTATTTCTCTGTAAACCATACATGCATTTGCTTTAATTTCCTGATTTTCTGTCTACATTTTAGAAGTTTACAGATGGGTCAGACATTTATATTATATAAATACATAAAGAAAGACCAGACTCGTGATTTAAAAAAAATGTGCGGCTTCATGTCGGTGGTGTGAGTGTTAGTGACTCTGCAGAAATGATTACAGTGAATATGGGCACATAATAAATTCAAGAATGCATTATAATTATGCACATTGGTCTTCTTCACACATGGTGCTTTAAGGGTCTTCATGCATGACAGTATTAAACTCAGCTGGAAGCATCTCATGAATCGAGTGTAACCTATGACATTAATTAACCAAACGTTTAATCCCTATTCAAACAATGGCATTACCTAAATATGTTGTCAATCTGTTTATTAAATTGCTTTTATGACATAATGATATTGCTAAACATTGACGATTACATGTAATTTCCTCACTTAATATTTGTATTTTATACAATTTAAACAGCAAAACGATGGTCACAATCTTTGCACTGCATAATAAGAGCATAATGCTATGCCAAATAGATCATTGTTACGTTACTTTGATACAAAATGAACATTTCACGTCACTTGTGCTGACGTTCGTCATATGAGACATATCTAATGTTTTATGACTGCAGTTATAATGCATCAATAAGTATCATGAGCTCCTGTAAGCACGACCATAGCAATATGAGTGTCTTTATCGTGCGATGTAGCATAGTAGTCATAGTAACCATAAAGATTTGTTATCTGACATTACCTTTTAGTGTTACTGATTTGCATGCTTTATATGAACTCGGCCTTGCTGAGTTATTATGGTTGAATTTAAGATGAATGTAATGACTTTGATTATCCCAGGCATGTAAGCGTAACATTATGAATGTCTGTTTGACTGTAGTTGTATTGCTAGGCATGTTTGGTACACTTGACAGACATACAGTAAATACTAATGTTATATTTTTACTTTTTTAAAGGGACCATAGTATGCTCATTTTCAGGTTTCATATTTGTTCAAAAAGGTCTTTATTTTTCTCATACTGCCTGTGCTGCGGCACCTCTTTTCACCCTCTGTCTGAAACCAGAGCCCAGTCTGCTCTGATTGGTTAGCTTTCCAGCGCAGTTGTGATTGGTCAACCGTTTAGAGATGTCCTAGCCCTTAGCCAGAGGAGTTAAAATAAGCACTAGTGTTATGTAGTGATGTCACTTTGACGCGTAAATAAAAAGGGACTACAATGGATGCGTTTCAGGTTGGGGGGGGGAGTGTGTGCAAGAGAAACTCCCTCTGGGATTTTAGCCTGCAGATAATTTACATAGAAAAAACCTATACAACACACTACAGGAAGGAGATAACCCCCAAAACCATAATACGGCTTCTTTAATCTTTGTACTTTTGCAATTTTATAAAATATAGACACAAATGCCACTCAAACCCTTTTCGCACTCGCACCTTCATAGATCAAAAACTGAAGGTTAGTGTACACATGCAGGTTCATGTATACAAACATTTGCTGTTTGATTGATTGAGGACTGCACCCATTTATCCAATAACCCTTTCATTTGACTGCTGTGAGGCACAACCCAATTCAATCTCTAATGGGAGGCCAGTGTGTAGGACTGCATGTCATGATGTGTGTTTTATGATAAATATAGAAGCCAGACAACGTCTCCACTGTCACACTGCTTCCTCCTCTTGTGGCCCCAGAGTGAAGCAGCATGGGGAGAGCTGAGATGTAATTACCCAATCAGTGTGTGCCATCCTTATTAAAACACTACTAACAGTGCTCCATTATTGAAATACCCCCCACCGGACTCTTCTTAATTCATTAAATAAATTAGCGCCAGCGCCTTTAATAATTCATAGAATGATGTCTACGCTTTTTTCTCCCCCGCTGAGGCTAACTATGACAAAAACCCTGGAACTGAAGGCAAAGAGAGAAAGATAATACTGAAACAGAGTGGCTAGTCATGAGGAGAGCAGGTGATCAGCGTGAAGGAAAGGAAACCACAGATCTTGTGTTATATGGAAAGCAACTTTTCTCTGCAGATCTGAAATAATTATTACTCTTAAGTTATTTTTAAATGTTTAAACTTTGCTTTATTGTCCTTATTTATTGCAGTCATTAGCGTGAAACACTGAATTAGCCATATAGACTTAGGACAAAGCTCCTATGCTAGCCCACATGAAGTGAGGCACGTCCTCCAAAAGCACATCTCTATTTTTCCCACTTGGCTTTCCGGGCTGTCTCCTGTGTCCCTCTCATTTGTGTTGCATTAATGTGCTAATGAGAATATCCTTGAGCTAGGCGGCGAAGCTAAAAGACAAATAAAGTGAGGAGTTAGACGAGGGATCTCGCTGTGTCTCTACGTTGCTTTAATTGACACATCTGCATCCCTGATGAAATATTTACCGCCTCTGACGATGGTGCGGCGACGCGTGGCGATCAGCGCTGTGATGCCGATGGTGATGTCGACATGTGATTGTGTTATTGATGTTATTAGTGTTGGCTTGCTCCTGATAACGATTTATCCAGCTTATTTTTTTAGATCAATTGGTGTTTTTCAATGCGATTGTCCAAGATCTTTTATTCTTTATTTATTTTTTATTTCATCTTTAATTTTTTTTCTGTTGTTGCTTCACATGGCGTCTGGATCTCTACCAATGACATCTGGGTTACATCGTGTGCATTTTAAATTGCTATGCCACATTCTGGTATCAAAAATAATTCAAATACATTTGGAGATTTGTCTTTCCTAGGCCTATAATGCAATTTGGTTCAAATGCTGACATTATTATTCTCAAAAGAATGGCACTTACAATATCTACCCATGTAAAAAATGACTTGGTGGTGTGATTTTGTGCTCAGCTGTCAGCGAGTATATGGATGATGAAAGTGAAGATATGAGGTGTGTATGATTAGCCATACAGTTAGGATAGAGGAGAGATGCCGTATACCCAAACATTCTGGGTCATTGATTGATGCAAAAGTGAATAGAATGGGATTCATGTGTATGTGTGTGCTGATTCTCGTCTGTATCAAAGGAGTGTGTGTGTATGCATACATGAGAGATCTAATACACTGAGCGCGTGTGCTGCATGTCTGTGTATTCACTGTGTTTTTGTGTGTGTGTGTGCACCATGTCTGTTGGGATGTGGCGGCCCTCTCAGCCATGTCAGGGACAGCTTCGTCGAGGGTGGCAGCCGGGGAAAATGATGATGATGAAATTAAAATTCTGCGCCCGGCAGAAGGGGCTGCCGCGATTTCACTGGCGGCTGTGCGCATCGATCTGTTCCAGCATTTGACTTTCAACCATGACAAAACTGTGGGCAAATTAATTGTTCTCCAGGATATTAGGCATCAGAGTCCATTAATCCTCTCTGGAGCTCCACGCCGCATGAATACTAATCGTCTTTCCAGGCAGCCGCCTCATCCTTTGCTCCCTTCTCTCCTTCTCCTCTCTTTTTTCTCCCTTATCCCTCTTCTTTTCTGACTCTTCTTCTGCTCTTTTAAAATGTTCTCTGCTTGGTTATTTCTTTACTCTCCTCTCTCTTATTTCTTATTTCTGTCCACATTTTTTTCTTAGTCTCTGTAGGTTTTATTATCCAGCTTCTCCCCCCAAAAAACAACAACAACAAAGCTGGTGTTGTTTTATCTCTGAGCCTTTTCACAGCCAAGTAAAAAAAAATCTTCAAAAACAATCAAGTATCTGCAGAAGTAACATTACCTTCATATTATTGATTACATTTTAGGCTTCACAATTGGAAAGAAAGCAGGACCTGAAAAAGGTGATGATTAAGAAACATGCAGAAAATAGTCTGTCACGCCACTGGAATGGGTTTTTGAGTTATTCAGTACTTTTCTATATATTTCATCTATATTACTCTGCCCAGATAAGATTGTGCTAATGGTGTAATATTAGTCTCTATAAGGATCAGCCTGGCATTTGAGAGGGAGAGAAAAAAATAGCCCCGAACACCAATTATGTAAGATATTAACACATTAGTCGGCGGGCAATCTAATTGGATGGCAGCCCCGTGCACCATGACAACAATCACCTAGACCCTGTTTATCTCGTAATTGATAGTCTGGAGCTTACGCAGCAGAGGCATCACAAATGCACACAGCACAGTGAGGACTGGCCCTTCCTTTCAGACCACACATTGATTGGTTTTTATTTTCCTCCCACTAACCAGGGTAATTTTTTGAGTTTTGGGACGAGCCTCGGGTATTGACATTTTGCTGTGTTTTGATAGATGGCCGCTGGGCTGTGGCAGTAATAGTGTAAGTTATCTGACATTCAAGCAGGCGGGGTCATGGGTCCAGACACAATATATTCACAGCCCTTGCTTATTGACAATCCATCGCAAGGTATTGGCTACATCCCATAATAAATATGTATGCTGGAGATTGGTATTTTCTTTTTAGGCACAAATAATCGGTTTCCAGTGTATTGTTGAGCTACCAGCCCAAGGGAAAGGTCTGGCATCATCATAAACTAATCTGAAAAGCATTATAATAACAAATCTATTGCCTGGTTTGATGAAGCCTACATTAACTAGACATGAATGACTATGAGGGAACCATTAATTGTGATCCACAACTACATTGCACTTGCATGGAAGCAGCTGTTTTCGATATGATTGGAGGGTTCGAGCTCCATTTACACTATTTAAAGATGAACATTAAAACATACTCTTGGCATTACTAATCCAATGTTCCCAGTGTACATTTCTCCTTAAAACTGCTAAAATGAATATTTCTACAACATTTCAGAATCAATTGACTGGCTGTAATGTGAAACATATCACTTGCAGTGACAAACCTGTGAAGAATTATAACCCAAATAGGATCCCCCATCTCTACTGACCTTTATTTCACTTTCTTGTTCTGGTTTTTTGGCAACTTTACTGTTTCGTTTTACTCTCATGGGGTCATTTATTTTTAGATGACATTGTTTAGTGTTTTCAGACCCCAATTTATGCAAGCTTCCCAACAGGAAGTGATGGGTATATGGTAACGTGTAATTCCTGTGAAGCGCACATTCAACATCTTTCATCTTGTGCCAAATGCAGAAATAAACCACGTTGCTGATTCGGTATAAAAGCTTTCTTCAAGTTTAACGCTCCTAAAAGCTTTGCAGTTTTCGCTATACACATTAAAGATATAAGAAGAGAAGAAATATGGCAATGACCGTAGAAAGACAACATTTTCACCTGAAGTATTAATGTAATAAAAGCCAGTAGGCTAATTTATTGAATACGATTCTTTATCCACTTCAAATTGCAACTCATATGAAATATTACATTAATATCGACCATGACTGCCCTGGACTGCCCTGGCCTTATTAAAGTACATTTATATTTTGTGTTAACAAAATATTTTATGTCTAGAACTTTTGGGCGAAGCATAAAAATGTATTTAACGATAACATATTGCACTATAACATCCACTTTATTGTAGCCCTTCTGAACAAGAGTATTGCAAATGCAATATAGCACATAGGCTTTTTGGACTTTTATTGTGCACACAAGACTTCAACTATTTTTAAAAAACTATTAAAATCAGCGAGGTGTTGTAGTGCTTTGGCTCAAGTCTTGAAGGGGTACTATACATTTTTCAAGCCATCCGATGTCACTGTGCTTGCTGAGTTTGAAGCCCTTAAGCGTCACATTTATTTTCTGGCACAAAGCCTCATTTAACAAACAGACAAAGTTTACGACTAGCTTTGTGAAGATAGTGAAGCACTTGGCAACGGTGAATTATTTGCCCCGGGACTTGGTGGAGACCAAAACTGAGCTGGAAGGATGTTGAATATTAGACTTATTCATCAAGTGGACGGACAGACAAATGCAACAAATGCTCAGGTTTCTTCGTTTCTGCTGGTGTGTCAATAAGCCACTCTTTACACGTTTGCCATATAAACTTTATAGCCAAAAAAGAATCCTTTTAATGCAGGGTTAAGTGGTGTCATTGAGATGAAACGCCATTAACACATATATTCTGTATCTTCTTGTGCCAGCACTTCATTAAAGCATGGCCCATATGCCAATAGTATGTAAAGTATTTAATGGTGTATGTCATCCAACTTTCATCCTAGAAGCCATTTTTATGGCAGCATGACATCAGATGGAAATGTTCTAGATGTCTTTTGCATCTTTTTGTACTCACTGCTATAGCATTAAACCATCTGATTTCTTTAGGAACCTTTAGATCTTGACAAAAGCTTATACCAAAAGTGTTTGAACAATGTGTGCGTAACATGTGTTTGCAATGACGGTTCCAATGTGGGGTTTTAAAGGAAGACTCCTTTGCTGTAGAGCCAATGCTTTCATATTTCGAGGCTGCATTATTTTGCTCAGAATTACCTAATGAGAACATTTTATACTGAATTTTTAATGGCTGAAATTGGAACAGGTGTTATGAAAAGCAGACTATTATTCTGGTGTTTTGGACCTATAAAAGAATGTTAATGACAGAGCGAGAGCATAAGGTGAACTAGGAGTCAGAGGAGCTCAGTGTAAGAATAAAAGAATGAGCAGGACAAGGAGGGAAATAGAGCACTGAATAAAGTAAGGGTGAGGAGGCAGGAGCAGGAGAGCGAGTCCCTGGTGGGCACTTCCTGGCTAAATCTCTCCTCTGCTCGCTGGCTGCCTCTCCTCTCTTCTACTGCTAATTAATTGGGCTGGGGAATCAACGCTCTCATCTTAAATCTGCTCCCTAATTGAGCAGTCCTTTCTGCCAGCGTCAGACTGCTCAGCATGCGTCTTCCGCATGATTTGGAGCTAAACGCACTGTCACTTTATTACCCACCACATAACCCGTAAAGCACTATTACACCAATCAGATAGTTACTACAATTAGCGTGTTGCTATTTCCAGGGCTCTTCATTACAGAGCTACCCCATCTGACCCACAGAAGGTGAGAATGAAACCATGTTCAGCGTACAGCGTTGGCTCTGTTTGGATTATGTCTTGAGTTATAATACATTCATTCACACAAAGGCTAATGTCTTAGAAACTGAATATTTGAATGGATGGCTGGTTAAGTTTTTTTTAAAGATCCCATGTCATGGCCGTTTCTACTGATCATAATTCCATTGTTGAGGTATACTAAAATAGATTTATACTGTGCAATTTTCCAAACTCACATTGGTTTCTCATACAGCATCTCTGTAAAGTATGTGTATTATTCACCGGTATTCACTATCTCCCCTAAACGGCTTGTTGGAGCTCCTACCCCCCCACTCCCTGTGAGCCCAGTGTGCTCTGATTGGTCGGGATGTGAGAGGCTCGTTGCTGCTGCGGGCTGCTGCGGGGAGCAGACAGGCTTC